>NC_044324.1:183657268-183957268 GCF_007399415.2 Gopherus evgoodei | reverse complement strand
TCAATTCCAAACTGATGACTTCCTCCAAAGAGAATGGGGGGAAAAAATCTATTTTTTAAAATAGATTAAAATGTCTGTGCTCTGACCAGCTCACCTTGCTTTAGGTGTGGTTCTGCATAGTTGCTAGACACATCTAATAGTTAAATAAACACATGCATTTAAAAAAGGCAGAAGGTATGCAAATGCTATTATTATACAGCTATATAAATACTGTTATTGGTTCAAGCTTTTCTCTTTCAAATCTTACGCACTTCAATAGATCACACTGTTGATACTAAATAGACAACCTATACAAACTATTTTCAAAGTGCAAAACCTTTTGGAGCAACATCACAACCTAGTGCCACTTGTTCTGTACATTCTAAGTTGTTATCCTGATTTATGACCTTGTAGAGAAGTAAACTATATTTGGAATTGCCATTAGGTAATACACAGCTCTGAATAATATCAGGATATCAGGTTACAAAAGTTCAAATTAGTTCCTTTGTCAGAAAGCATTTTGCACAGACAGCCCTGACCACATACATTCTTCCATGTATTATGATTGCTAAGGCAAATTTCTGTCCCGTACATATAATTTAATTTCATACTTACAGTATAGTATTTCATAGTCTCCTGAGTTTGACATTATATACTTGTTGTCCGGGGACCAGTCAAGGTGTGTAATATAGCTGGAATGTCCCTAAAGAATAACACAATAATGCCAACATGAAACTTTTAACTTCCGTCATCATTAAAACTTAAACTTTTCCAGTGATGGCTGAAAACCTAACAAGGCATAGCATAATTAAAATCAGAAGTAGTAATGAGTTGTTCTTTTTCCATGATCTACTGCAAACATTTGCATTCCTGTAAAGATTCCTATTACACAGAGAGACATTTGCCAATGACTAAACAAACATGAATCTGGCAAAGTGCCTTTCCCGTAACCTATTAGCGTTTCAGAGTAAGGTGGATTCTTCCTTGATAATAATATTGCCCCTTCATGGTACAAATTTAATCCAAGCAGACAAGCTGTTCAAGTATGGATGAGTTCATGAAACAACAGAGCAGAGCTCTACTTTGAACCAGTCAATTAGGAAAAACAAATCATGTTGAATTGTCTTTTGATAAAAGAACAGGAGTACTTGTGGCACCTTAGAGACTAACAAATTTATTTCAGCATGAGCTTTCGTGAGCTACAGCCCACTTCTTCGGATGCATAGAATGGAACACACAGACAGGAGATATTTATACATATAGAGAACATGAAAAGGTGGAAGTATGCATACCAACAGGAAGAGTCTAGTCAATTGAGATGAGCTATCATCAGCAGGAGAAAAAAAACTTTTGAAGTGATAATTACGATGACCCATAGAAGGTGTGTTAAGTTCTGGTATGCATACTTCCACCTTTTCATGTTCTCTGTATGTTCTCTAAGGTGCCACAAGTACTCCTGTTCTTTTTGTGGATACAGATTAACATGGCTGCTACTCAAAACCTGTCTTTTGACAGGGCACTGAGACTAAATGCATGAGTTTGAATTACTAAAGGTAGGGGAAAATGGCAGACTTTCAGAAGTGCTCAGCACTCATGGTTGCGACTGGGTTTTTAGACAAGCTCAGATCCTGTTTAGGCACCTGAGTAAGCGGCTGGATTTTCAGAAATGTACAGCACCCATTGATTTCAACTGCAGCTGCCAGGAGATGAGCTCTTGTGAAAATTCAGCCTACTGGGAGCTACTGGTGCTGGGCTCTCTTGGAAATGTGGCCCACAAACCTTAGCAATACAGAACACTGACACTCTGAGGAACAACAAAAAATTCCAATAGCTGTCTCCTAATTTTCTCCTTTAAGGATGATTAAATGATTACAAATAAATGAGCTTAAAGTCTTATAAACATTGCTTTTATCAGTTAGTCAGATTCAAAACCACAAAGAAGCCAGCCTAGACTCAGGGGAAGCTCACTTATTTTTACACTGTCCATACTGCAGCAAGTTAACTTTTTATACAGTTTTGCCAATAATCTTACATTCTGCTACCAGTTCTTATTTTTACAGAACAGCAGTGTAAACTATTTTAAAGGGCTCAAACTTCCCCTTAATAAGCTCATTGTAGGCAGCCCCAGGCTAGCACAGAGGGAAGGAAAGGGAATACTACATTTGTTCAGGTGGTAGAAAATCAATCCAGAAGTTGCAATGAAAAAAAAAAAGTTTTTTATGTGGAAACAGTTCACAACTCTGAACAGTCTGTTGGAAAGTTATAAATCCACATTGAAACTCAGAAACATGACAGATATGTAATAGAGACCAATTCTTAAATGACTGCAGAAAAAAACAAGGTGGGTGAGGTAATATCTTGAAAGGCTGCAGATTACAGAGCTCAGGATTTGTATGCTCTGTTTTTACCAGGAAACCTGCACCTGATCCCTGCTTTATGTTTCTATCTATCCTACTCAATTAACACCTTTTTAAAAAGCACACCTGCACAGCTTTAATATCAGATTACTGCACTGCAGATTTTAAATCCCTCCATATCATCTATATTATTACACTGATCAAGTTATAATAAGAAATCCAACTGTAGAATGAAACTATAACTTTATAACTGATTTCTGAAAAATAAGGTTTTTCTTGTGCATGGCTACATTACACTGAAACCTCCACTTAAATACAACCTTTAACAGGCAATTCTGTTTCTTAAGGGACCAATTTAAAGCATCTGTAAGGATTCAAGCACACTTCTGTTTGACCTTTAGTAAACGTCTACTTCTGCTAGGCCACTGACATTGCTGGTTCCTTGGGCTCCCAGTTAACACTGGTTTTGCTGTATTTCGTTTTGAACAAGTATGATTTTTATTAGATTGTAAATCTACAGCAAGTTTATTTGGAAAACTACAGAAAGATGAATGTATACTATAGCCTTAAGAAAACACTTTGAACTAGCAAATATAATTTAACCAAGAGTTTTCAATTTGAGCTGGGCAAAACTCTTGCAGGACAAATTCATGGTACAATAGACACAGGGAGATGAGCTATCAGATTAATTTGCTGTGAATATTGTTCTTTTTCTAGTAATGATTGCTCTTGCCACCAATCAGCTACAAATACACTGCACAAGAGGGCCTAATCCTTGTGTGACGCTTAGTCACACAAGTAACCTTGCCTCTCACTGACCGTAATGGGACTATTTGCACAAAGAATGACTAATCACGTGAGGAAAGGTTGTGGAATCAGGCCACAGCACTATTTGAACAATGGCTGTATGGCTAATTTTAAGGTTTTAACCACACCAATGGACACAGCCCTGGGAAGCTGCATCACTCCATGATGAATTCTGGGACCAACTTTGCTGCTACACCTTACCAGTGTCTGCATCATATTTCCCTAGTTTGTCTGTCCATTGGCAGGGGTGGGGGTAGAGGGCATTGCCCCACCTTTTTCTCCACTTCATTGTGACAATATGCACCCCTGGCAGAAGTATGAAGGGGACAGCTCCTGCAATCTTCTGAACACAAGAACTGTGAGTGTCATGTGATGAGTAATGGGGTAGGAGCCTCCTTGTGTGCTTCTTTTTCCTATTCATCTCTGTGTTCTAGCCAATCACAATCTGGCCCTAAGAAATCTGCATATCATACTGGCAGAATTAATTAACCAAGTTAATATCAAAGTATTCATTAGAATTACTTAACAAGCTTAGTCAAACCAGATTACAAATGAAATATTGTATTCAAATGAGCCTTTCTTTACATAGCATTAAAACGAAGTAACTCTAGCCAAATTATATGCTCTGGTCAAATCTTGTGTAAAACATGAACTGTGACATCAGTCAGCACTGCTGTGTGTGCTTTGTAATGGAGCACTTTGTTTCGGTCTTCTGACAAAATCCAAATCTACTATCTTACTTTTTCAGATGTTAAAGTTGATTTAAATCATATGTGTGTCAGCATTTAGTTTACAGCCCTGGATTCTCGTAAGTACTTAGGATACTTTGGCAAATGGCCACAATGCAAGGTTGATGGATCAATAGCTAGCATTATGAGCATAACCTTATATATCCGTCATTAATCCCCGCTATTTGCCCTACAGCATGTGCATATTCAATAGTGCCAAAACACAAAGTCACTCTTCCCTGCGTACACAAGGTCATCAGTGTAACGGATGAACCCACACTCATGGTAACCTTTGTGTTAAAGACCCTTAGGCCTGATCCTGTTCTTACTTAAGCCAGTGTCAAAATTCATGGGAGCAGGTTCTCAGTAGAGAATGTGGTGATGGATTTATTAATATCATATATATTCCTGTCTGCAAATGTATCTCTAGGGGGTTTATCTACTTAACATTTGTGAAAAAAATCCAAAAGATAGCCAGGCCTTAGTCCATATAATGGAGTTTGTAATTTTATGAAAGGCTTCCTAACATCTCAAAAGGTAAGGACAAAGTTAAATTATCCTAACAGACCAAAGATGAGTAAACTTGGCTCCTGTTCCCCCACCCCCACTACACAGTCTTCCACCTTTTCTACTCTCTCCTTTCCTTAATGAATGTCCCTCATAGTCACCAGAAGATGGCCTCCTCACCACCATTCATCCTCTTGTCTAGTGCATGGCACGAGGACAGTCGCTCTCTGCCCCATCTCGCTCTGCAGATGTGTGTTCCTATGTGACTCATAGTACCTCCCAGTGAGCCCTCCTCTTAGCAGCCACACAATGCAAAGTTCTTATATAAATATCTGTGATGGCTGCTGAGTTTCTTGAAAAATTATACAGCATGTATATAAAGATACATTTATCATTCTCCTCTCCAACCTGCCAGTGTCTCCTAGAGGACTTGCTACAGTTAGGAAAATGACTAGTCCTGATGATATTATGTACTTTAGGATTAGTCATGGTCTTTGAGGTTATTAATTTATTGTTGATTGACAGACCTATACCATAGCTGAGAGAAGGATGCATTATATTTTATGAGACCTACAAATCACAGAAAAACAATTAAACACAAAATGAGACAGGATTTTTTCCTCTCTTTTTTCAAATCCTTAAAAGTTGCAAACTAACTCCAACATGGAAAAAAAAATTGGACAGCCGTTTACTAAATCCTGCCAGACCTTTGGCAGCTGTTAAAATTCCTTGGGGTGGTGGGAGGGTGAACAAAACTATTGGCTATGGGCTCTGTGCTGGAAAATCCCTTCAAGCAAGCAACCGTGACAGGATGAATCTAAACATAAAACGCTGTCATAATATTTTAAACAGCACAATTTTATATTCCAATAAAAATCTTCCTTCAGCAGCTACCACAGAGAGGCACACTTCCTTTCACACACTGTGCACTTATAGCTGGCTATTGAAAATATCTGGCTGGACACTGCTAATGTTTATCTGCTTCAATGGAGTCAGGTGGTAGATTCATAATCCACGGATCACAATGTCCATGGCTCAGACTGCAACTTACCCTTCTTTGAAGCAACATTAAAAATCAAGATGTTTGTGGCCCTGAATGAATAGGTAAAAGATAATGATGAATAATAATTAAATCATGCTATTGCATACACTAAGCACACTTAAAAAATTCCTTTCAGCTCTGGAGATATTCCCCATTTTAAGTATCATGATTATCATGAAAACTTTTCTATATTTCTATATCTGTAAGGAACATTTTAAGTACACCCACTGTACCTCATTTTATTTGGAAATCTACTTGACATCAATTAATGAAAATCATTCACATTATTACTACAGACTGTTATGAATCGCCTATCCCCATAATATCTAGGTGCTCTTCACATGGCTTAAGACTGAGTAAAATGAGACTTCTCAGAAATAAGGAGTATATAATCCAGCCCCATGATTTTCTGTAGCAATCAACTAGCCAATTTTAATGGACAGAGATCCGAATTGTATTAGCTGCAATGTATAGCATGGATAGAAATATTGCTTAATTAGGATGCTGTCAGGTGATTCAGAGATTATTTGGTTCTACATAGGACTGAAAGGGACCTCAAGAGGTCATCTACTCCAGTCCCCTGCACCCACGGCAGGACTAAATATTATCTAGACCCCTCAGCGGGTCGTGAGGTTATTACATGCGGGGTCATGAACTGTCAGCCTCCACCTCAAACCCCTCTTTGCCTCCAGCATTTATAATGGTGTTAAATATATAAAAAAGTGTATTTAATTTATAAGGGAGGGAGAGTCACACTCAGAGGCCTGCTGTGTGAAAGGAGTCACCAGTACAAAATTTGAGAACCCCTGGTCTAGACCATTCCTGACAGGTGTTTGTCTAACCTGTTCTTAAAAATTTCCAGTGATGGAGATTCCACAACCTCCCTAGGAAATTTATTCCAGTGCTTCACTACCCTAACTGTTAGGAAGTTTTTCCTAATGTACAAACTAAACTGCCCATCCTGCAATTTAAAGCCCATTGCTTCTTGTCCTATCCTCAGAGGTTAAGGAGAACAATTTTTCTCCCTCTTCCTTCTAACAAACTTTTGTGTACTTGAAAATTGTTATGTCCCCCTCAGTCTTCTCCTCCAGACTAAACAAACTCAATTTTTTCAATCTTCTTTCATAGGTCATGTTTTATAGACCTTTAATCATTTTGGTTCTTGCTCTCTGGAATTTCTCTAATTTGTCCACATCTTTCCTGAAATGAGGCACCAGAACTGGACACAGTATTCCAGTTGAGACCTAATCAGTGTGGAGTGGAGCAGAAGAATGACTTCTTTGGGCTTGGCTACACTGGAGAGTTGCAGCGCTGGTGGTGGGTTTACAGCACTGCAACTTACTCACCGTCCACACTTGCAAGGCACATACAGCGTTGCATCTCCCTGGCTGCAGCGCTGGCTGTACTCCTGCTCTGCCTGGGGTATAACGATTGCAGCACTGGTGATGCAGCGCTGCTCCGCCAGTGTGGCCACCAAAAGTGCTGTAATTGGCCCCCAGAGGTATTCGGAAGTATCCCAGAATGTCTGTTCAGCCACTCCCAACAGTGCTGTAAATGCTGCAAATGGCCACACTGCAGCGCTTTCCCTACACAGCTGTATGAAGACAGCTGTAACTCCCAGCGCTGTACAGCTGCAAGTGTAGCCATACCCTTTGTCTTGCTTATAACACTCCTGCTAATACATCCCAGAATCATGTTTGCTTTTTTTGCAACAGTGTTACACTATTGACTCATATTTAGCTTGTGATCTACTATGACCCCAGATCCTTTTCTGCAGTACTCCTTCCTAGGCAGTCATTTCCCATCTTGTATGTGTGCAACTGATTGTTCCTTCCTGCATTTGTCCTTTTTGAATTTCATCCTATTTACTTCAGACCATTTCTCCAGTTTGTCCAGACCATTTTGAATTTTATCTATCCTCCAAAGCACTTGTAACCCACCCAGAGTGTTATCATCTGCAAACTATAAGTGTACTATGCCATTATCTAAATCATTGATGAAGCTATTGAACAAACTTGGACACAGAACGGATCCCTGGGGGACCCCACTTGATATGCCCTTCCAGCTTGACTGTGAATCACTCATAGCTACTCTCTGGGAACAGTTTTCCAACCAGTTATGCACCCACCTTATAGTAACTCCATCTAAGTTATATTTCCCTAGTTTATGAGGTCATGTCATACTAAAGTCTAGATAAACCACATCTACCTCTTCCTCCCATAAACAAGGCTTGTTACCCTGTCAAAGAAAGCTATTAGGTTGGTTTGACACGATTTGTTCTTGACAAATCCATGCTGACTGTTACTTATCAGCTTACATGTACTTCTCTATCTGTTTGCTCAGCAACTAGCAACTTTTAGCCTCTCAGCTATGGAAAAAATGGAAGTTTTACAAAAAGTACTGTAAAACTGCTAGCTTGTTGCTATCATACCAATTATTTAGTGCCTCCTTTCTATTTCATGGGGCTGTCCAGTCCTGTGACGGGCTCATTGCAGCTCTTCAGACAGCTGCATGAATTGAAATATCTTTGGATAATCAGAAATTCTACCTATTAAAGACTAACAGTATTTCTAACCAGTATATTCTCCCAGTAAAGGGATACTACTGCTCATGAATAATGGAAAATATTCTTACAACTGGAAAGATACAAAGTGCTGGAGCATGGGGGTGTTACACCTGGGCTGACACTGGTTCAAATCAGGGCTGTCAAGCGATTAAAAAAATTAATCACGATTAATTGCGCTTTTAACAATAATTGAATACCATTTATTTTAAATATTTTTGGATGTTTACTACATTTTCTAATATATTAATTTCAACTACAACACAGAATACAAAATCTACAGTGCTCACTTTATATTTATTTTTTATTACAAATATTTGCATTGTAAAAAACAAAAAAAAGTATTTTCAATTCACCTCGTACAAGTACTGTAGTGCAATCACTTTATCATGAAAGTTGAACTTACAAATGTAGAATTATGTACAAAAAAATCCCTGCATTCAAAAACAAAACAATGTAAAACTTTAGAACCTACGAGTCCACTCAGTCCTATTTCTTGGTCAGCCAATCACTCAGGCAAACAAGGCTGGTTACAATTTGCAGAAGATAATGCTGCCCGCTTCTTGTTTACAATATAACTTGAAAGTGAGAACAGACATTTGCATGGCACTGTTGTAGCTGGTGTTGCAAGATATTTACGTGCCAGATGCGCTAAAGATTCCTATGTCCCTTCATGCTTCAACCACCATTCCAGAGGACATGCATCCATGCTGATGAAGGGTTCTGCTTGATAATGATCCAAAGCAGTGCTGACTGATGCATGTTCATTTTCATCATCTAAGTCAGATGCCACCAGCAGAAGGCTGATTTTCTTTTTTGGTGGTTTGGCTTCTGTAGTTTCCACATCAGAATGTTGCTCTTTTAAGACTTCTGAAAGCATGCTCCACACCTCGTCCCTCTCAGATTTTGGACAGCACTTCAGATTCTTAAACCTTGGGTCAAGTGCTGGAGCTATTTTTAGAAATCTCACATCGGTACCTTCTTTGCGTTTTGTCAAATCTGCTGTGAAAGTGTTCTTAAAACAAACATGTGCTGGGTCATCCTCCAAGACTGCTATAACATGAAATATATGCAAAATGCGGGTAAAACAGAATAGGAGACATACACTTCTCCCCCCTCAAGGAGTTCAGTTACAAATTTAATTTATGCATTATTTTTTTAACAAGCATCATTAACATGGAAGCATATTCTCTGGAATGGTGGCCAAAGCATGAAGGGCAATAAAATGTTTAGCGTATCTGGCATGTAAACACCTTACAATGCGGGCTACAAAAGTGCCATGCGAATGCATGTTCTCACTTTCAGGTGACATTGTAAATAAGAAGCAGGCAGCAGTATCTCCCATCAGTGTAAACAAACTTCTTTGTCTTAGCAATTGGCAGAATAAGAAGTAGGACTGAGTGGACTTGTAGGTTCTGAAGTTTTACACTGTTTTTGAGTGCAGTTATGTAACCCTCTCCACAAAAAAAATCTGCATGTCTAAGTTACATTTTCACAATAAAGAGATTGCACTACATTACTTGTATGAGGTGAATTGAAAAATATTATTTCTTTTCTTCATCATTTTTACAGTGCATATATTTGTAATAAAAATAATAATATAAAGTGAGAACTGTGCACTTTAAATTCAGTGTTGTAATTGAAATCAATATTGAAAATGTAGAAAAAAATCTAATAATATTAAATAGATTTCAGTTGGTATTCTATTGTTATAAGTGCGATTAATCTTTCTGAGTTAATCGCGTGAGTTAACTGCGATTAATTGACAGCCCTAGTTCAAACATAAAAACACTTCTGGGCGGATTTAAACAATGCTTACCAGCTGGAAGAAATGAATGCTGGTTGATTGCCAGAAGAAATTACTTATTTAACCTGGGGATCACCTGCCAGGACATAGTATAAGAGTAGAACTCCCTCTCTACGCCCCTGAAACCCTCCCCCGCCAAAAAAACAAAAAAAAACAACACATTGGTGCCAGAGGACATATACTAGCCAGGAAGGGGCTCAAAGTCTTGAACATAACCAGATACCTCCATGTTAAATACCAGCTTAATATCAATCCACCACTTTGCAGGCAGCCAGCATAGAGGAATACAGGATGCATGTAATATGATCATAGGCTGGTTGCTCAGTCCAGTGAGCCAATGTGATGCTGCATTCTGCACAAGCCGAAAGAGGCATAGAAGCCCTGCTAAGAGGGAACTGAGCTTTTGAAATTACAAGATCATGTGCTGCTGTTGCAAAATGACTGTGGAATAAATAAGGGTGCAGGCTGCAGAAGTTATACAGCTGAAACAGTCAAATAATATGCAAAACATGACTTCCCATGGAAATAGCATAGCTGAAAGAAATCCAAGGTTCCTAACGTGGAAAACTACAAATGGCTGCCCTCAGACAGTGGTGACATGAAGAGGGAGAGAGCAACAACTATCTAGAAGCAAGACTTCTCTCTTTCCCAAGCAGACCTGAATATCTAGTGGATAAATGACTGGATAATATTGCCTCAGTCAAAAGGTGAACTAGAAAAGATTTTGTTACGAGATCTTCTCTCTTTCTGTACATGTATGTGCACACACCCACACACCCATGTCATTGAGCAATTCGGAAGAAAACACTGAGCCATAATGGATGCTGAATTGTATACAACATTGACCATACATCATCATCATTGACTGACTTCTATCTTCCGTAACAAAGCATTAAACTTTGTGTGTTAGAATCCTGTACTTATTCAAAAGAAAGTGAAATTGAATGAGATTATAACATTAAAGGGTCTCAGTTTTTTTCAAAGAAAAATACATTAATAGCAGACAATCTCTCTCTCCTACCCCCAATTTAAAATTTCTTCACAAGGGGCCAACAGATACTGTATATACATTTGCTTCAACAGCTGAAACTTTGTGGCTAATATAGTGCTGTCTGCTGATTAGAGCAGAGAACTGGGAGGACATTATTTTATAGTCTGGGATATACCACTCGCTGACTGTGTAACAAGTCCCTAGGCTTCTTGTGCTTCCTATAGTCCAGATGATTAGAAATACATATCCGATTTTAGCTGAATATCCCTAGTTAATAACACCACATCTCAGGAAAGATGCAGTGTATATTACTGAAGGGCATGCATAATACCCATTAAGACTTGCTCAGTTTTTCTACTACAAATATTATATTTCAATAACAAACCCTACCTGGCACATGAATTAGGCATATAGTCTTATCCCAGGGATAATTTTCTCCCATCCCCCAAATCTGAAACCAATATTTCAAATTGATGTAGCAGTTTGAGCAGCTTTCTTATATTTGTAAAACGAAAAATACAACTTCTTAAAATACATAAAATGTTTCAAATATGTCTAAAATACGGACCATATCCTTGTTATTTTAACTTTAAGCATTTAAAAAGGTTTTATTTATTATTTTTGTTGTGGTATCACCTAAAAGCCTCAATCAGGGATCAAGCCCCTATTACTGTACACACACACACACACACACACACACACACACACACACACACACACACACACACACACACACACACACACACACACACACACACACACACACACACAGAGAAAAGACAGCATTCTATTACCATGGCCTTAAATTCAGACTTGAGTAAAATAAACTTGTTATGTTTTGAAATTGCTGCTGCTCATCAAGAGCAATTTCAGTCCTAGCCATGTTAAAAGGTCCAAGAAACTTAGAGAAAAACCTCTGTGACCTATTTGTAACTGTTGTTTTGATGTGATGCAGATGTGTATTCTACTTATAGTTACTACTAAGGTGTGTGCACCCCCAGTGCACCAGAGCTGGAACTTTGCCTAGCAGTATCTGTAGTGGTGATGCTCACACCCTGCCACTTTAGCCCCTCCCCATGGCCATATAAGGGCAGCATGACCCTGACTGTCTACTTTCCTTTGCATCAAATGTTGGAGGGTGGGTGGGTTGTGGAATACACATCTGAATCAGATCTCAAAGGACAACAGTTACAGGCCGGTTGTGTGTTCTACTTAGGTGACTCATGAGCAGTATTCGTAGGAGGTGGGTCTTGGGATTTATTTAAACAAGGACTTCAGCATTGCCTTCTCAAAGTTTGCGTCTGATCTGGATGCAGCAGGAGTGGCATGTAAAAGTATGCACAGAGGACCATGTGGCAGCCCTGCAAATGTCTAATACAGAAATGCCACCTAGGAATGCCATCAGCATTGCCTGGGCTCTTTTGGGATGAGCTCACATCCTTTGAGGGGGATATAGCCGGGCTAATTTATATGCTGCCATGATACAGGAAGTTATCCACCTGGACATAGACTTAGAAGAGACTGCTTGATCCTTCATTCAATCTGCATATGAGACAAACAAACGAAATGAGTAATGGAATGATTTAGTCCTAGCTAGACAGGAAGCTAAACATTGCCTGACATCCAGTGTGTGAAGATATTGATCTCTGGTGCTGAATGCAGCTTAGCGAAGAACACTGGTAAATACACAGTTTGGTTCAGGTGTTACTGGGAAACCACTTAAGATAAAAACTTGGGGTGTGGCCACAGCGGTACTTTGTCTTTAGCAAATTGCGTGTAATGGGGTTCCACCATTGCAGATGTTATAGCAATACCTTTCTGTTTTGTGGCAAAGACAGTGTTATGGTCCCACAAAGGCTTTTTTACCAGCCGGTGGAGACAAGTGACCCCTTTCAAGAATCTTACTGCCACCAACTTCCCATAGATGAGCAGACAAAATGCCAAAATCAACATCAGGTGGACTCCCAGTGAACTAAGAACAAGACTAGGAGACTGAAGGTGTAACAAATACTCCAGGATGTCCTGGAAACAAGACAGCTTTGGATGAAGTCCCCAAGCTAACACCCATATCAAGAAGCCCAGCAGCTCTGTCACATGGCCACAAGGTACCAAAGGTACAACGGAGGATGAGGTGGTAGAAGCCATGGCAGCAGCAAACTCTTGAACCAGTGAAGAGTCTGGGTCTGAGAGGCAAAATAGCTCTGATGCTGCCCGGTATGCCACTGGTGCAAAGACAGTTGGCACTAGTGGTGATTTCATCAGTCCTGGACTCAGTGAACACCCCATGGATGGAACTGGAGCCGACCGTATGGGCTCTGGCTGATCTCAGAATGGTATCGGGGAACAGTAGGAAGGACCTGCTCCATCCTGCATGCCAGAGGGAGCACGGTGCCAGGCAGCAATCCTCTTAGAAGATGAGGATAAGTCTCCCCAAGTCCTGGAATGGTCCTGATTCACTGTGTGGAACCTCTTCCTCTTGAGGGAAATGGCAGAGCCCGAGCATGGAGTGGCATCATTGGCCAGAGCTGAAGGCAACTGCTGATCAGACAAGGGCCTTGGGGCTGAAGTGGGCCTCACGGCCTGCTCCACTAGGTGCTGCTTCAGCCACCAGTCTCTTGCCACCTGACTCCTCTTAGCGAATAACCCGCAGATGGAACACTGCTCTTTAGTATGTCCCTCACCGAGGCACAACATGCACCTCATGTGGTGATCACTGTTGGGATGGCCCCTCCACACATGACAGATAATGCTTGAACTCTGGTGAGGGCATCACACAGGGCAGCCAACTGCTCTAATTAATACTAAACTAACTCTAAAATTAACCTAAGGTATTACTAGCTACTATATAGAAGACAATTCATTCAGGAACTGAGGCTCAAAGCATGAGGTGAGAAACACCACACAGATCATCTATTCTAGCCATGGGAGGTGAAAAGGAACTGAGGGAATTGGGGTGGCACCACCCATATATGGCCAGGGGAGGGTCTAGGGCCACAGGGCACGAGCGCTGACTCTACGGGTACTGTTAGGCAAGTACTCTGTTTCTGGGTGCACTAGGTGTGGACACGCCTAAGCAGGAAGGAAGCAGAATACACGGCTGCATCTACTCGAAGAAGAACTAGGATATACCAAATTTAAGGATCACTCTTTTACTCATAATATTTTGCTTTTGTACTCTGTCGGTCTGTAAATGGTGGATGACTATTCAGCACTGAGGGACAAATTCAGACTAGATTCAGGGAGATAAAATACCATGAAGTTCACTGGAATTACACTTGTTTACACCAGGTTAGAATTTCATCCCTAAATAGTAACAGTTCCCTATTTTAAAATGTTAAATAGTTATAGATCTCCAAATTGATTCTCCTGATCCTAGACAGATACTGTTTTATGTACAGTTACATATTATCAGTGCACTCTTATTGTACGCATGAAAGCTGGTCTTTATCATCAGACTGATAGCATTTTTATGAAATAATGCAACTCATTAACTACATTATCTAATAATGTTGCTCAAAGACATGCCAAGGAGATTTATAATAGGGCAGGGAAACTATATCAGTAGAAAAGAAACAAATATTGAACTTCCAACACCTCCAAGAAGGACATTCTTTGTATAAACACAAGATAGCTTTTTCATCAGATGGGTAGCTTCTGAGTTGAAAGAAAAAATAATGAGGCATGTCTAAAAAGCAACTGACACTATAGGCAATGGGCTTCACTTTGTTTTGTCAATAATTTCTTGCTATAAATCATATTTACATTTAAAACCAGTGAAAGATACTGACTGCCAAAAATAAAAAGGATATTGTCACTATTGTTAATCTATAGAGATGGATCCAACACTAAAAAAGTTAAACATTGCTACCAAAAGGTACAGTTTATCATTAAACACAGCTGGGTAAGAACTTACAGTGCACTTTCCATATCTGCTATACTTCCTTCCATTTTCTGTCACTATGTAGAGGTAAATAAAGTTGTCATGGGATCCTACTGCAAGTAACGTGCCATCTACAATTGAAGTTTAAAAGATAATAATGTTAACGTACTGTTTTCTGAACTGGAATGATTTCATATTTAATACCAATGCATTATTATCAATCATACAATTGTGAATGAACTAGTACCCAAAGCATGTAACTAACTATACTGCTTTCCAATTGGTTTCCTGTTTTTTCCCTATTTTCATGGCAGTTGTGATTATAGGGTAAGGAAGTTTGCTTCCCACTATGTCTTGGATAAACAGGGCTACCATTGGACAGGAAACTAGGCTAGCTAACGAATCCTCAGGTTTGCACTGAACTTCTGATAACAGCTGACAATGAGCAGCCCCTAAAGTTCTGAGTTTTGAGAGTCACTGGAGATTACTCCAAAGAGCAGTTTATTTTTTTTTTAAATTGTAAAGTTATTACACATGAATCAATGCTAATCAGAGGGTAACTTCACAACATCTTCAACAAAGTCACCTTAGCATAGTTTTTAAACATTTGAAGCTGTTTTCTAACAACAATAAAGGTCTATGGTACTATTAACCATTTCACTGTTCAGGAACATGATCAAAGTCCTCTGCAGCACCAATGAATGTGAGTGCTCTGAAATGAAATGCTGTTGTTGGTAAATAGAGCAGCAGTAGAGGTAAGTTTTGCCCAATGTACCAGGCACGTTATGCAACAGCAAACATGATACAGGCTTGCCAGACTTCTCTTCCATTCAGTCAGAAGAGAGGATTCAACTACTGCCTGTTTGTCTGACCCTCCTAAGATGACTGTGGGTTTTGCTCAGTAAAAGGACACCCTTCCACATAATCTCTACACAAATAATTACTAGCAAATGGCCTTTAGTTTGAGAGAGACCTGAATTTAACTTTATTGTTTTTGTACTAATACATTTTAAAACTTAAGTGAATAGTAAGTACAATAAAAATTGTTTAATCTTAAAACATTCAAAGAATATTCAAGCACACTTAAAAAAGTTACAAATACATCTTAAAATCAAGCTTTCCTTGCTTCATTTACCTTACCTTTACATTCAGTTTAGAGTTACTGAATTCCCCTGAAAGAAATGATGACATCACATCACAACCACCTATACAATGGGGTGCCGTGTTAAGCAACAGTGATGTTTGCAGAGACAGAACAGCAAATATAAAACTGTGAATTCTAGTGCAGGTAAAGTGCAAAATGAAGCTGTAATTGTTAATTTATACATATATTTTGTTAATGATCTTTAGAAATTTTTTTAAAAGCTTTGCTGTTCCTTATTATTGGAGGGTAATTGGATGAGTGTAACATGTTAATACCTTAACAGCTCCAGAGAAGTGAAGGAAAAACACCTATTTTATTGGAATTAGAACATGCAATTACAATGACGTGCCCAGAATACACAGGAAGTTTGCTTACCTACTGAGTAGCGCATCACTGAAAGCTGTTCATTACCATCAGTGTGTATTGAAACCAGGTCTCTTGTTTCTGCATCCAAAACAAACCACCTGTTAAGAAGAGAGTTCTAGTGAGTGTTACTTCTACTTAAACAAAATGAAGAAAAAGTAAAAATGAATGATCACTGCATTCTATCTCACTGCTTAATTAGTATGCTATCCTTTCAATGTATCATATTAACATGTTTTAATTAAACATTTTCTCTTTGGTTTCTGGGTTTACAAAGTGATGTATATTCCAGTGACAGATATGCAAGCATGCCAAAATACCCCGCCTATATATATATATATAGAGAGAGAGAGAGAGAGAGAGAGAGAGAGAGAGAGAGAGAGAGAGAGAGAGAGAGAGAGAGTAGTTAATAGCCTATCATGTAATGTAGATGATACAAATGCTGGTGGACATACAATGCGACTGAAGCAGGTCCCTGCTAGAGCCCACTATATTTTAGGTTGCAAACGGCTTCAATTATAATCTCACATTTTCACATACTTTCTGAAAAATTCACATTTGGGCCTGAAATTTTCCACCCTTGGTCTCTACCTGCAGATGAATTCTTCTGGAAAATTTGAACAAAATCTCTGGTCATTTTTGGAGTCCATACTTTTCTCTGTTCAGCTGAAGTTTGAAACTAGCGCTTTTTGCTTATTTAGAAAAAGTGGTTTTGATTTAAAAACTTGAATTGAAACTTGCATACAGAGTGGAGATCTGTAAGTAGTGGGGGGAAAAGCATCTGCAAATACCCATTTGAGGTAGAAAGTGAATTCTGATTTGATATTTTCTGCAATCCTTTACTTTCTGTGAATATTTAAATTATAGATGCAAACAGAAAAATTGACAATTTACCCCAGGTAAATTAACTATATAAATTACCTGGCATTCCTTCTGTTCTCAGAATAGGTGACCTATGTAACTAATTAAATACAGCACAAATTGAATTTTACTAATATGATTGAATACACACTTCAAAATCCACGACATGTTTGTTAGTTCTGAAACAGTATAACTTACAGTGTGATGCACAAACTGTATCTTCTATTATGATATTGTATGTTAAATATTTGAATAATCTGTAGACCAAGATTATTCAGTGGGGCAGTTCAGAAAGAATTAAGAGTAATAAATATATTTGAGAATTTTGATTGCAAACCTGTACTGAGTTCAATTAAAAGGATTTCAAAAGAGAAAAAGGCAAATATCACCACATACATTATTTACTGTAAATAATCTGGTCAGCTCCAGTATTGAGCATGCACAGTAGAGAAATGTCATTAAATCTACAGTGCTACACTTAAACACGTACACACTGTAGCCAGTGTGAAGCTAGGTAGTTGGTTCAAGGAACTTAGAAGTTTTACTTCAAGATGAAGAGGTCTACAGCCAGGAAAGTAAATGGCCCGTTACCCAAGGGCTGGACTGTGACTGTAGGCAAGCCCTGAGCAAGGGGTAGTGCATAAACTTTGCACTACTTTAGTAGTCTCAAGAGGCATTGTGATTGAGAGGGGTACTTCTGAATCACAATTCTTCCCTTACTATTTCCTTGTTCTGCAAGTGTGGTCATTTCCTATTGGTCTATACCAGGTATAGGCCCTGCCCCTTCCAGACCTCTCAGGGATGTCTTGGTACTGCAGGCAGAAGCCATGACTTCCACGTGCAGCACAAGCGACAGAATCGGCTCTAATGGCTGAAGATGGAAACTGCAGGCAGTTTAGGCAATATTCTTGTTATATATATATTCTTGTCTATACTATCCAAGTTTCCGATAACATAATTAGAATTAGGAAAACTGTATCCTTTGTTATTAATGTATAGCATAAAACTTCTTCTTGGGCTCCCACTTTGACATGGTGGAGAAGCTTGCGTATACTTAAGACCCTAAGAGTGATGCCGTCTGGAGTCTTGTACTCTTGGTAGGGTCACTCATGGCGGTAAGGTTGAAGGCGATGTACCAATGTGCAGCCCAGCACAACACAACCCAGCATAAGACCTCAACGGCAGGATGATGAAGCAGGATCACCTCTCAACAGCTGCAAAGGCAGATGAAGGCTGCAATGGAGGAGAACCCACCGGTTGTCTTGGACTTCCTTGCCACCGGACACAGATGCCTCTTCCACCAAGATTTGTGTTGTTGCTGGCGCGCATCAGTTCCCCCAAATTAAACTATTCACATGCAGGCTTCTTTCACAGGAAGAACTTTTTCCCTACCCCTCCCCATAAAAATCCCGAGGCAATGGGTGAGTGGCGCCGGAACAGGTGAAGGAGACCCACATGCAGGTGGTGATCTCGAGATGGTTGTCATGTGCCCCTGGACTGGGATAGGAGAGCATTTTCAGCAGCAGTGGTCATGACTGAACAGGCCTTTTTAGGAACCCCTTAGGAAAGACCTAAACGCAGAACAAGCAACTGCTGCCCGAGAACTCCTGAGGTACAACATTGACATGGCTGCTCTCAGTGAAACAAGACGTGCAGATGAAGAGCACTTGAGGGAAAAGGGAGATGGTTACACTTTCTTTTGGCAAAGAAAACCAGCAAGCGACGTGAATACACATTGTTGGGTTTGCAATCAAAAACCTTCTAGTCAACCACCAGACTGAGCTCCCCATTGACATCAATGAGCACCTTATGACCCTCTGCATCCAACTGGTCAATAAGTCATTTGCCACTATTATCAGTGCATATGCACCAACTCTTGATGCTGAAGAACAGAAAGAATACTTCTACACTGATCGTGATAAAATTTTGTCATTCATTCCAAAAGATAATCCTTTTAGTGGACTTTAAGGCAAGAGTTGGCCGAGATTCTGATGAATGGAATAGCACCACTGGGAAGGAAGAAGTCGGCAAGACCAATTCCAATGGCATCCTTCTACTCAGCAAATGTGCAGAGCACGACCTTGTAATCACAAATACAACCTTCAGACAAAGCAACATGTACAAAACAACTTGGCAACACCCTCCTCAAAACAGTGGCACCTCTTAGACGATGTCATTGTAAGAACACAGAATCTAAGAGATGTCCAAATCACCCATATCATGAGAGAAGCCAATGACTGCTTAACTGACCACTGCCTGGTGAGGTCAGTCGTGTCCATCAGGATCGCACCAAAACATAGAAAGCAATCCAAATCACACAGATGGCAATTCAACATCCAAAGACTTCAATTCTCAGTGCATCAAGAGAACTTCCAAACACTCCTCAGTGAAAAACTCAACATTTGCACACCTGGAAAGGACAACACAAGTGTTAAAGAAGACGGGGAAGCCCTAAAACGGACCATCCATGAGGTTTGTGAGGAATGCATTGGCTGTGCTACCTGCTGCCATCAGGACTGGTTTGACAACAACAACATTGAGATTACAACCGTTTCGGACCAGAAGAGAAAAGCTTTCTGTAACTGGCAAAACCAACCACTATCCAGTCAGAAGCAGAGCTCTTTCGATCAGCTCAAAGCTGAAGTTCAAAGGAGGATCCAAGAAATCAAAAACAAATGATGGGAGGACAAAACAAAAGAAATCCAAACATTCGCCGACAGACATGATAAATGGAGCTTTTTTTGTGAGACAAAGACTCCATACGGACAAAGCTCATGTGGCCTCAAACCTTTCAGATCTGAAGATGATAGTCCCCTTCTTAAAGATAACGAATCCATCAAAGAACGCTGGAAGGAACACTACCAAAAGCTTCTTGATTGTGACTGACAACCCCATCAACTCCATCCCTCAGCATCCAATCTGGAAAACTCTTGGCAACCCACCAAAACCTGAGGAGGTCTGCAAAGAAATTAAACTAACAAAGAACTAGGTCTGCTGGCATACCAGCTGAAGTACTGAGAGTGGGGGGAGAAACACTAACTAACAAGCTTCACTTTCTGCTCCTCAAAATCTAGCGCACCGAAGAAATCCCTGCTGACTTACGTAATGCTAACATTGTCACCATTTTCAAAAAGGGAGACAGGGTCAACTGTGGCAACTATCAAGGTACTGTCCTCCTCTCCATCTCTGGGAAGATTCTTGCTAGATTCTTACTGAATCACCGGCTCCCTCTTGCAGAAGTAGTATTTCCAGAGTCCCAAAGGCACAACTGACATGATTTTCCAGCCAGGCAGATCCAGGAAGAATGTCAAGAACAACACTAGGAGCTGTATATGGCCTTTATCAATCTGACCAAGGCATAGGCAGACTCTGTCAAGCGCGAGGCTCTGTGGCAAATCATGTCAAAATTTGGCTGCCCAAGCAAATGTGTCACCATTGTAAGACTCCTCCACGACCAGATGACTGCCTCCATCCTATGAAGTGGCTCTATCTGTGAGTTGTTTGTCATCCAAACTAGTGTAAAACAAGGCTGTGTGCTGGCACCCACCCTTTTCTCCATTTTTTAGGCATCGCACTAATGTCAGTGTCCTCACAAAAGCCAACATCTTCAGTGTTGAGGCCCCGACTATCCAGCACCAGCTGAGGTGGAGCGGGCACGGTGTGTGCATGCCTGATGTACGCTTACCGAAACAACTACTATACGCCCAACTCACCAAAGGAGAAAGGAAATGGGGAAGCCAAAAGAAACACTTTAAAGACTCAAGATAAACATCAAGAGATGTGGCATAGACACCACACACTGGGAGACAGCAGCCCGGGATAGGGATAACTGGCAAAGACTTGTTAGAGAGGGAGCGTTGACATTTGAGGAAAATTGCCTTGGCCTGATGGCAGAAAAATGCCAGAAAAGAAAAAAAAAGACAACTGTCACACAGCAATCGTGGCCCTACCCTGTCTTCCAACACCACCTGCAATGTCTGCCAACGAGCCTGTGACTCAAGAATCAGACTCATCAGTCACCAAAGGAACCATGAAAAATAAAACCTGTAAAAGAGATCATCCTCAACCCTCGTGAGATCGCCAACGATAGCATAAAAATATAAGATGTGCCATTTGGTTAAGTTAATTTTGAGATAACTTTCACTTCTGTAATTTTCTGACATTTGAAGTCAATCTCACAATTAGAACATTGCATTAAAGATAATTTTTTTCATTTGACATAATATACACGTTACATACTGTATAAATAAAATGGGAAAATTTATTCAGAGACATATCTAGTCCATCATTTTCATATTATATACTATAGAAATTAATACAAGGCATTCCAAAAGAAACAAAAAAGAACTTAAAATAAATTCCAGGATCAACAGTACAAACAATTAAATTTGATAGAAGAAACATCAGTTCTATTTTATTAATCCAGAGTCTGAAACCCAGGTATCTGGAAAATGGCTTAATCCAAAAAGTTTAAAATCAACTTGTGATTAGGGGACCACCTGAAAATAACAAAAGAGCTCAATATGCCACATCCTGCTGAACGTTCTGTATGTAAGATGGATGAAACTGGTGGAAAAATGGCTAAAAATGTTTTCATTAGACAGCAACAGAAACCACCCTCAATCATCTCTCTCTAATATAATGCAAAAAGCCAACTCTGCTTATTTACGAGCTGTACACAGATTTTTCAGGGTAAATGGGTGAATCAAATATTTCAAATTGCTGCTCTGGTACTGAATTTCATTCCCACCCCCTTGCCTGCTCCTGTCAAAGGATTAACTCAAATCGCTATTTTCCTACATTTGTGTGACAGCTGAGGTAGGGAAAGGGAAATTTGTTAATAGGGAGGGAGAAAACTGTGCCCTTGTCTCCAATGGGAGAGAAATAGTGACTCCTAATAGTAACTCTGCACGCTGATGGAAGGCCACAGGAACATGAGATATACAACTGCAGTCTTCAGTGGGCTGAGAATTAGCATATTTTCATGATAAATAAATACATTATTCTGAAACACTTTGCACTAGATTCCTTGGAGCTGATTCAACATCACATTATTCCAGTTTTATGCTAGTGTAACTCTACCAAAACCAATGGTGAATCAGGCCCCTTCTTTGTTTCAGTCCAGATGGCTGCTACACCTCTTCCTGTGTGAGCAATAAAATGGAAGAGGAAGGCCTCAGTTTACACATGTGTCTCTCCTATAGGACACTTTTAGCATGTGCACTGCAATGAGAAACCTAATCTAATTGTCTGACATAGAAAGAGAGGGTGAGTTTATTTCCTTTTTTGAATAAAAAGAGGAAGGATGCTGGATCACAGGGCAAGAACTGAGTTACAAGAATGAGCCAGAGCAAACCTACTTCTTTACAAAGGCAAGCAGGCAGGCACCCTCCTTACTAAACTCTCCCAAGTGCTGAGGGACATGCACCAGACTGCTGGCTCTGAATGCTGGTGAATGGTCTTACTGGGTCATATTAGGGGACTGGTGGGTGGCAGAGCTTAGGGAGGTGGCTGCTGGATTCAGGTGGGCAGTGGTGCTGGGATTTGGGAATTAAAATATCTTTCTAAACAATGGCCCAGGACCAGTTCTAAGTAAAGTTGATTGATCCTGAAAGCATTTGTATTAGTCCCATTAAAATGATTTACTACCCTGTCATATCCCAAAACATCAAACTTTGAGGCCTGAGTGCCACCTAGTTAATGTCAATTACTTAAAACTTCAAATACCGTAAAAGCCTCATGGCTTTTCTAGACGAACAGCTAGTGTGCACTGCAAGCTGGGATATAAATTTACTTTGTACTAGACTGCAATGCACTAAGTGTCCACGTGGCCCTGCTGCTACACACCATAAGTTCTCTAGTGCACTCTGATTTACTCCTATTTCAAAGCCGGTTACATCAAATTGCACCACTAGAAACACACATCTACAAAAGCAGTGCACAAAATCTAATTTACTGAATGTGTAGAGAAAGGAGGCTGCAATGCATATCTTGTGTACCTTTAATACATTCAACTTTATCTGTCACCAGAGATACTGTTATGTAATACGCTGCTTATTTCTCTGGAATCTTTTTCTTCTTCAGAGTGAGGTACGATCATGATGCAAACAGCAGACTAGATTATTAGCACCAAACTGTAATACTAGTCAGTGCAGTATGACAAACTATGAATTTAGGAGGAAAGTGCTGGTGAGACCTAATTTAGCTAGTTCATTGTACTTTCACAAGCTTTAGTCACAGACACACTATCATAGCTCTCCCAGTCTAGCAGTGAATGTACAGTAATTGCCAGTGAGAGAGTCAGTCTCCATGAAATGTGTTTTCAGTCTACCAAATACAGCTGGGTTCTACCTTAGGACTACAAGTTCTCGGAGGGGGTCCCATTTCCAAATGAATGTATGCAGCAAGCAGATGGTAACCAGCCCTGTAAAGTTCTACTGGGCTGTGAAATGCAAGGACTGTCTGCCAAGTGAACTCTTAGAAGTCTGATCTGTAGACCAGATTAAAACAACAGACAAATATTCCTGAGCCATAGACAAAACTGTAGGTCTTTGGCCTTTGCTGATTTTCACGGAGGATTTCTCCCACTTGTTACTGCAGGTATCATGCCTAACTTGTTTATGAACTGATGGAAGCACTTTGCACATACTGTGGCATTTTTAATCTCTAGGTCCTGCCCCCAAACACTTGAAAAGAATTTTGTTTCTTCAGACACAAGGTTTTTCTCTGTTGGGAAAGAAAACAAAACAAAATACTACTCTTGGAAAAAGAAGATGGTGGACAGCTCCACAGCTACAGAATAAAAATGAACTCCACCAGGTGGGGCACCCATGGCACAGTACATGATTGCTGGCAATTTACCTCTGTAGACTCATAGGATTACTGGTGAAATCATGAGTCAAAATAAATAAAGTAAGATACAGAGCGTGGTAAGCACAGAAGAATGGACATTATCTTTTGCCATAATGTTTGCATATTTCCAAAAAACTATCTGGTTGATACAAGATATGCCAATGAATGTCTAGTAATGGGCTATAAAAACTTACAAGGTTTGTCAATGAACTAACAAAGAGATAAAGCTTCCTGTATCTAAACACAGGGGCCAGATCCTCAGCTGGTGCAAATCAATGTAGCTTTGTTGACTTCAGTGAAGATACACTTATGTAGTTCAGCTGAGGATCTGGATCAGTAGGTCTTGTCTGCCTTTTAGTTTTCTCATGAGGTCCTTGGTAGCTTTCAAAGAGATCTGGATCCTCTAAAGAAAGCTCTATCCATTTTTTTCAGCAGTGCTTTCGAATGGTTAGATCAATGGTGCTCAAAGCACAGTACATGAATAGCAACTTGGCGCTTTATTTCCCCTTGAATAATAATCTTGCCAGACCAAGAGAATCTGTGGAATGGTAGTCTGTACATTACTTAAAAATATATTTTTCAGCAGGATTTTCTATCATCAGGATTTGTACTTTTTCAGCTCTGCAGTTGCAGAAAACTGAGGTACGAATGAAAATAATAAATTTTCTCCAATCTGATGGACAGGATTATGATTGGACATGGAGAGTATTTAAATTAGCAGATAACAATACATGCAGCAGGTGATGTAGAGATAGTCTGAATGGAAAAAAGATGCTGAAATAGTGACTGATGGGAAATGAGAAGGGGAAAACCCATTCTAGAAGTCTGATAATATGTCACGGTTGATAACAATGCACCATCTCTGACTGAGGAAGAGAAAAGAAGGAGGAGAGGAAGAAAGTTCATATAGTTCTTCAGGTATTAGGATTCTAACCATCAAGAGGACCAAGTAATGTTATAGTGGAAGTGATTTCCTGGAAGACCAGCACCAGGGAAGGGTACTTAAAAAAACCCAAAAAACAGTGAACACCTAACTAAACAGCTTGACCATTCAATCGAACTCTTGTTCAAAGTTTAAAGTGGACTTCAAGAGTTGCAATGGCTCTAGCTCTCTCTGTCACAAATATTACTAGTACAGTAGGTTATCTATGGCTTGTTTTTGTATCTTAGTTCTTGCCCTGTGATCCAGCCCTTCTGTTCTATTAAATAAAGTAAGGAAGAAGTACTTTAAAGTCAATGTAAAGCCATATCAAGAAAGTGGTGGTAAAGGCACGAACACAAGGAAGAAGTGGAAACAAAGCAAACTGAAGATGAATTATATCTTTGTCAGGAAGTTACAGGAATTTTCTTGCCTGATTAATGGCCTGATGGAACTCCCACTGCATTCAGTAGGGGTTGGATCAGGATCTTAGACAGGGTTTTGGAAAGTTTTTGGAAAGGTTTTGAGTGCCCACAGTTCTCACTGAAGTCAATAGGAGTTATAAGTGTTCAGTTTCTCTCAGGATCAAGCTCTAAATACTTAAAATTATGCTGAAGTGACAGCAATCAAGTGGACTAAGGCCTGGTGCACACCTAAAACTTAAGTTGATCTAGCTACATTGCTCAGACCTGTTAAAAATGTCATGCCCTGTGCAATGTAGTTAGGTCGACCTAACCTTCACTGTCGATGCAGCTAGGTCAACAGAAGAATTCTTCTGTCAGCCTAGCTACTGCCTTTTGAGGGGGTGGATTTTCTACAGTGACGGAAAAACCTCTGTGGCGCTATCACAAATGTCTACCCGACAGCTGCGTCGCTGTAGCAACTCTACTATAGACATACACTAAATAAAAAACAGGTCAGGTTATTTTACCAGTAGGTTGTCTAATCCTGCTCAGACCTGGTCTAAATGAGACAGTGGTAAAAACACTGTTGGAAGCAAGAGCCTTTTCTCTGAGCTCAAAAATCCCTAGAGAAGAAGTTGCCTTAAGCCACAGAGAGTTTGGATTTGCATCTAGAGCCAAATTTCTCCAGAGCTTGAGAAATGTTTGCATCCAGCATTTTGATCGGGACCTCTCTCTAGCCTTTAGTGATGCAAGGATATGATGATGAAGCTGAACTGAGAGACAGGGCTGGACTACCTCACTGTGCTAACTCTCTGTACTGTTACAATAATGTGCAATGCAGCACTCTTTTCTTTGGATAGGTTCAAAGCACTAAGCCTGCCTCTTTTCCTAGGGATAAAGGCTCTACAGGTCAGTATGAAGAGAGTATATGTGACTGGGAGAAGAAGAAGGAGGCTGTACTATAATTCATCTGTTTTATGAATTAGTTTAAGGTGATCTGCAAAGGGTAGGAGTGAAAGGAAAAAGGTCTTTGGTCTTATTTGCTTCTTTAGAATATATAAAAAAGCTTTGAAAGGGTTCCCCCACACACACACACTCCAAAAAAAGAGAGGGTGGATGATTCTACTTTTTTATTTTTTTAATTGGAAAAAAAATCTTAGAAATTCAAGTCTTGACTTCTTGGAAGATTCTACGACTACTGGAGAATGAATGAAATTAGGACATCTCAAGAGAGTGAAAGATCAGTAAGTGTGGAAAGAAGAGATTTTTAGGCAGGCTGTTTAAATATTTTTTTCTTTAGTGACCAATTCATTCCCATGTCCAAGTGAAATTAGGGGAAAAGCATGTCTTAGTTTCTACATTTCACCTTTTCAATTAAGGTACGGTAGCTCACAACACCCATCTTCTACACCTTCCAAGAACTGCTTCTCAATGCCAGGAAATATTAGGCTTGACAATTTAAATATTTCACAAGTAATAAAAAAATTGAAAAAATTTTATCATCTCCCCCTCTCTAAACACCACCATTCAAGATGGCCAGCTTCATACATAATAAGAAAGGAAAAAAGAGCCTAAAACACAATATTTAAAATTCCTTTACAGGTCACTTTTACACTTCAAGAACATCATCCCTTTTTCCTTTCCCTCATCATAACAAAACCAAAATATATTTACCTTCCTGAGTGTGTTCCTATTGCTACCACTGTTCCACTTGGATGGAAATCAGCACAGTGTCCTGGTTCCTGCAAGAGAAAGGTATAGTTATATGACTTAATATCAAATGTATTAATATTCACAATCTCCCTTACGTTTAAGCAATGTTAAAAAGTCTCACATTAGTTGACAAAAGAAGTAAAGTGGAGTCAATTCTGGAAGGCCAGGTCTAACTCACAGCACAGTTTTGATTATTACAGTATTTATTTTTTCTATATTGCCACATGACTTTCTGGCAAACAAGACAAAGTTCCCGCCACAAAACTTACAGTCACATGGGTAATACGAGAAGATAAATCAGTACATTATGTACAAATACAGAAAAAAGGGAAAACTGCTAAAGCAGAGCATTCCAAACTGAAATTTTTCGAAGTTCTTGTTCAGACTGTACAAAGATTATTCATGAAAAAAAAAATTCGGTTCATGAGCAGAGTCCTGGTTCCCATCACTAAGTAATGGCAATATAAAATGTAGAACGATGCTTATTTAAGCTTGTTATTTTTAATGGTCTGATGGAGACTTTTACAAGAATAGAATCTTTTACATAACTCTGTTCTAGTCAAGAAAGCTTTGAACTGACTTAAAAAAAAGAGGACAAGACAAGAAAAGTAAAGCCTCAGTTAAACACATCATTCACAGTTTTGCTCATGCAAGTATTATACAAACTCCCACCTTCCCAGTTTCTGTCAGTGAGTGTGTTTTGGGGGAGATGTTTCCACACACATGTCCCCAAGTTTAATTTCCTTAGCACTTGACAGTTCACTATTAAAATTAGCAAAGGTGCTAGACACTACTGAGTTCTCTGAACCCAAATTTATATTTTCCAGAGGCAGGACACCTTCCAACTAGCCATTTTAATGTTACGGTTTCCCACATTTTGCCTGTTTGTGGAGGATAAGCTACATATGTTAATTTCAAATGCTTCTGAAAGACATTTTAAGTACTTTCGCTCTAATTATTATTTTTAAACTCAATGCCATCAGAAGAAAGCTCACGTACATCTAGCAGCCTGGTCCATTCTAGTGTGTGGTCCACAGAGTTCCACATACAAACTTGCCTATCTTGAGCACATGTTAACAACAAATCTTTGAAGGGATGTGTTGCCAGACCCCAGAGTTCATCTGTATGACCCTGAAAAGGAAACACATTATTTACTTCATATAGTTCCAAGACATACATCAGTAACCCTTCCCCACACAAGTCTCTTGATTCAGGTCTTGAGAGAAAAAACATACCAGAGGAAAAGTTTGAATTTGCAGTAAGCAAAATATTGTGCTCACCTGTACCTCTACTTGGAAACCATCATTAAATGTTCCCCGCAAAATAAAGTTTCGTGAAGTGCCAACTAAAAACTGATCTGCTTTTCCTTCTGCTACTGCTCTGATTGTCCCGTACTGATCAGGAACCTAGGAAAACAAATTTCTGTAAAGGCAAATCTTAACACCTACCAATTTTCTTCTTTGAAGGACACAATTAGTGTAGTGTATCATGAAACAATAATCAATGGGAGATGCAGTTTCCAATTAAAATGGAATAATCCAACCTATTTGACATCAGGCTATTGACCACATTCAGCAGCTGAGTTCACACAGTCTAATCAGATCACTCACAAACTTAATTGCAGTTCTATGTTATACATTTATGCATTTTCTCACTAGAAATAATTAAAAATATCTGCCAGCACACAGGTTTGGGAACACAGACACCACAACATTGAGGGGTGGAGGGATAGCTCAGAGGTTTGAACACTGGCCTGCTAAACCCAGCATTGTGAGCTCAATCCTTGAGGGGGCCATTTAGAGATCTGGAGTAAAATGAGTACTTGGTCCTGCTGGTGAAGACAGGGGGCTGGACTCAATGACCTTTCAGGGTCCCTTCCAGTTCTATCTCCATATATTATTTTATTTAATGAAACTATTAATGTCTGCCTTAAGGAACAGCACCAAAAGAAGTCAGGAAGAAGAGACTGTTCACACCACCCTCTCAAAACCTGAAAGTGTGGGAATGTTAGTGGAGGGGTCATTGGAGAGACAAGGTGGGTGAGGTAATATCTTTTATAGGACCAACTTCTGTTGGTAAGAGAGACAAGCTTTCAAGCCACACAGAGCTCTTCATCAGATCTGGGAAATGTACTCAGAGCTCACAGCTAAATACAGGTTGGAATAGATTGTTTTGCATAACACATATTTCCAGAGTGCATTCAAGGAGAAGTGGCCGTTAACATCTCTCCAATCTGGGGGGAAAAAGACAAAAAAGTTGGCAAGGGGGAGGGGTGTTAAGTTGGTTATAGATTGGTGTAACAAGCCATAGTTCCAGTGTCTCTATTTAGTCCATGATTTTTAGTTTCTAGCAACATTATGAATGTAAGGCTCTTCTTTTGAAATCCCAGGCTCAACTTCTGAAAGTGCTGTGCAGGTTTGCTTTGAGGATGAGGACCAAGAGGTGAGATATACAGTGATCGCTTTGTGAAAAGTATTCACCTACAGGTGATGTGGTGGTTTTGTCTTCTATCATTTTTCTCTGTGAATTCATTCAAGAGAGCATAGTGATTGTCTGATTTCACCCACATAGTTGCTATTGGAGCAAATAGTGCACTGGATAAGGTACACCGCACATGAGAGGTATGTGTAGACCATAGATCTTGAAAGGTATGTCAGGGGTGGGGGGGTCTGATCATCATAGCAGTGAAGATAATGTCTATGGGTTTTGCATCTATTGTTCAGTGTCAGGTGCTGCCTTGACTTGGTGTGTGGGGAGCTTGCTTCTGATGATGTGCTGGGAGAGGCGGGGGGAGGGGTATTGAAGGCCAGAAAGGGTTCAGGAAAGATTGTTCAGGATGTGGTCCCTGTCGAATATGGATTGTAATTGTTTGATGATATGAGGATCCGGCAGTCACACCTAATGGTATATCTATATAGCATCTGATAGGTGTAATTCCCAGCTCAGGTAGACATACATGAGCTAGCTCTGCCCAAATGAATGCCTACAAATAGCAGTTTGGCTGAGCTGCCCAGGTACATACCAAGGGGGTCAGGCAGGTTTGTACTCAGGCAGCTAGCCCAAACTGCTGCCCATGCTGCTGTGGCCACACTGTGATTTTTAGGCACTAGTTTGAGCAGACCTAACACGTGTGCATTTACCCACATTGGGAATAACACCTGCCAGCTGCTGTGCATTCATACCCTGAGTCTTCACTTGCTGAGGGAGCACTGTAAGACAATTGTCTTCCACCAGTTTTTGAAAAGACATACCTCTCAACTGGTGCTTGCTACCTATGTACACTAATTAATCTGAAATTTAATCATGAGGCTGTAGTAGGAGCTGTATTTTGCTGAAAGAGATTATTTCCCGCACCCTGCCTTCCCCACACATCCTGACTGATGTCAAGACCACCTTAACCCCAGCCCATTTATTCACTCAGGTCAGGCACATACACAAGGACTTGACCTCAAATCAACAATATATACGTCATTCTGTAAATACGTTTCCCCACTTTCTAACCCAAAAATATATATAAGTGCTTAACTTTATGCATATCGATAGTCTCATTGATCTCTGCGATGTGTGTACAATTAAGTAAAGTTCAGTAACAGTTTGCAGGATCAGTGCCCTAATGTACATTTTGCTTTGATAAATAAAGGCAGTTAACTCAACATATGAACTTTGCAGAGAAAGTTAAATGCGACCTGGGACAATTTATGCTTTTGAAAATCATGTGAGCAAACAGATCTTTATAGTTTAGTTCAGTCCCAACACAGGCACATAAGGCTGATTAATTCTCATTTCAACTTCTTAAGTTATTGTGTGTCTATCTATTCATGTATACACAAACACACACACACACACACTCCTCTTTAAAAAAAAGGCAATCCTTTGGGCATTTCTAATACATCTGTCACCTTATGGTCTCATACAGAGACACACAATGCCCACAGATACCCAAGGAAGTCAATGGGAGTTGAGAGTGCTCAGCATCTTTGAAAAAAAATCAGGGTATTATGTGTCATATATGTCATAACATTATAAGTAAATTATGGTTTAATTTAAAAAAATAGCTATTAATGTCAAAGATCCATTAGAATCTAGCATGCTCAAACAAGCTACTTGCAGGATAGAAAAATTTGTCTAAAAATACAAGGTGATAATAAAGAGGAGTGGTAACATTTTCAAAAGTGCTTTAATGACTTAGGAGCCAGTGGGACTTAGGCTTGGAGGTGACTTAGATGCTTTAGAAAATGTTACTGCAGCTCCTTAAGACTTAATGCAGGTAGAGATTATAACAGTGGTGGGCAACCTGCGGCCTGTGACCCACATGCATCCCATAAGGGTAATCAGATTGTGTGCCGTAAGACATTTTGCTGACATTAACCGTCTGCAGGCACTGCCCCCGATAGCTCCCAGTGGCCGCAGTTCTCTGTTCCCAGCCAAGGGGAGCTGTGGGGAGCAGCAGCCAGCATGTGCCTGTGGCCCCTTGCCTTCAGGCACCGCTCCCCACAGCTCCCATTGGCCAGGAGCAGAGAGCTGCGGTCACTTAGAGCTCTGGGTAGCGGGTGCCTGCAGAGGGTCAATGTCAGCAAAGTATCTTGCGGCTCGCAATCAGATTACCTTGGTGGGCTGCGTGTGGCCGCAGGTTGTCCACACTGGATTATACACACAGAAGCTGATGTTTGAATTTTTAAACACTAGACACTGGAAATCTGAAAGAAAAATTGTGTTGTTTCTAGCATATGCATCCTTATTTTATTAACTTTTGATAGATGTTCATGAGCTCTGTCAGCAACTACTTTGGCCTATAATAATTTTTATTTACTATATGTTTAAACTGTATTATACAATGCTGTTCTATTTTACTATATTTTGTCCTATTCTGAGGGCTCCTTTTCTGTTTAATTATTAATCTGAACAATAAAAGTAAAAGCCATAAAAGTAAAATAATCATCACTATGAAAGTTATTTATTCAGTGTACTGGCAGGATTTTTCAACACAAAATAATTACTATGTACAGAGTTCATGGCACATCAGCAAAGGGAATGTGGAGATGATGATCAATATTGCTCAAATTACTGTTTACCAAGTGTAACAGAAATTACTCTCTCAGTTGGTGTTTACTTATTAGATACACTTATTAATTAGCTTCAAGGAAGTTTTTTAAAAAAAGATTGTGGGGATTCATTTGCTTAATTGCTACATTTAGTTTCCCAAAATGCTGTGAATTCATCATTGTGATAAGCTGATACCGGTTAAACAGAAAATACAATTCAAAGCAGTATTATAAAGACTTTCTAAAAGGGATAAACTATTCCTTGTACCTTTGTCACTATAGTGTACCAGTGGCAGGCTGTTACATCTGTTTTAAAATATCACAAAGTGCAATTTTTATTTTAGAGAGGTAATCACAATTTGCTTGGATTTGCTATGTATCAAAATTGTGCACAGATACCATACTTTGAAATGGTGGTAAGTAATTGTGATCAAGCAGATGACTGTTAAAGTAACTATGATATTAAAACAACCTCCTCACACCAATCATTATTTCTTAGGTACAAAATATTCTTGTGTATTCTGTAAGCAATCTATCAAATGTAAAGGACATTAGCTATCCGACAGTGTACAGGAAAATGTGATGACATTACATCTCAGTTACTTTGCTATTGACCAGAACCATATTTTTCTCTCCAAAGAGGCAATTTTGTTGTGAGGATACTGGAAGATAGGTGTTGCTAAATTTTTTTTTTTTTTTTGTTAAAGGGAATAGTAAAATCTAGCCAAGAAGGGCTCAGAGAAGAAGAAACTGGAAATTTCTGATCATCCCTTCCTGATTAGTATCCGAACATCATTTATAGTTAATACAAAGCTACACTGAGGCTTAATCTCTTATATATATATATATATATATATATATATATATATATATATATATATATATATATATATATATATATATATATATATATATATATAAATTAACTACTGGATTTGTAAATGGAAAACAGCAAAAAATAATGCAAAAAAGTAATGAAATACTGTAATCTCAGACTCTGATGATTTACTGATTTTTTCCTTATGTACAGTATCTTGATTTAAGTGTGTGAGGGTGGGGAGAAGGGGGAGGGATTGTGCTTCCTCTCTTACCTCTATTTCCCTTTCAGCGTTTAGATCATGATCCCACAGAATGATTTTTCTGTCTTTCCCACCTCCAGTTAGCAGCATTCCATTCCTCATTTGACATAGTGTGAACACGCTGCCATCATGAGCTTTGATTTGTCTACTTATTTGATATACACCTACAATCATGAAAAAAATATAATGAATGCCACTCATTTTTTTTTTCTGTTTGGATTTCACAAAACTTTGCATTTTGGAACAAGAACTAAGTGGCACTGTACAATAAGAAATGCTATTGGATGTTTGAGGCTGTTCCAGTGAGTATTACACGCAAAAGGTGGTAGTGTTTTCTTACAGAAAATTAGAAGATAAAACAAAGGTCTGCTCACCTGTATTTTGTGAGGTTGTTACTAAAATTTTTTTGAATTTGCTGCTATCTGAGGGAAAGCATTTCACAAAAGGGGCAAGAGAAGCTTCTAACTATTACCTTTGTGAACTAGGGAGGGGAATAATTTATCGTGTTATCAGCTAATGTAAAGAATTAAGTTCTTTTGGCAAATGTGACCCTTCAAGAATCCTTGTCTGTAGTCTTATGAGGACAAAAATAAGTGAATCAATTATGGTGAAGTCTCCAGAACATATGAAACTGCTACTGGTGTTGGTTCATCTAAAACTTTCAGTGTATCAATTATGATCTATTTTGAAATTCAATCAATAGGTGCTCCAAGCAAAGGATCTACCTCCTAAAATTCTAGTGAAGGTAGGATGAATAGGACTGGATAGTTAAAAAGGCACAGTGAAAGCAGAAAAAAGGAGAATTCTCATTTTCCAGCTGTGCCTGCATGCCTTCTTCAAACGGAGGAGACTAAGAATTCACCAAGAAATGGTAGTATGATTACTTTAGAAATTAACTTTAGTAGCTATAGTTCATAACTTTCTAATGTGCAATTTCATCTAATTTACTAAATTAGGGAGACAACAGTAATAAGTAATAATAATGGTTAAAATGCTGAGAATTGGGGCTGAGATTTTCGAAAAAGGGCTGCTTAAAGTAAGGCTCCAAAGTCCTCATTTAGGCCGCAGTTCAGTAAGTTATTGAAGCATGTGCCCAACTTTAATAGTAGTTCCATTTAAAGTTAGGAACCTGCATATCAAATAATCAAACATGCTTAAGTCCACCAATGACCATTGCACTAGCTAGAATGACCATGGTTGATGGTGTAGCACCAGGCACTGTGCAGTGAAGTTCACAGGCCAGGCTCAATCCTATGAATCCATAAATCTCTGAAGCAGCACACTGTGGGTGATGCCAGGTAGGGTCAGGGCATACACTCCTTTGTGCATCGATGTAGAGTTTGAGAACCCATTGCGCTTGGGTGTTTTTGTGTGACATGGCCAAAGAGCATGCAATGCTACTTTTGAGTATAATGAGTGACTGAAAGAAGGCCAAATCGCTGAGCTTATGATATTTGGCACAAAGTCATACCACTTTATGCACAGGATTTGGTGCTGACAGTGCACATGAAACGTGTCTGCTGCTCCATGTCTGCCTGTAAGAGTGTCCAGGTTTCCAACCCATATGACAATACAGGTAGTACACAGGTCTGATAGATCCCAAACTCGGTCTCACAACAAAAATGTTTTTGCGTCTGTAAGCAAGACATGGACTTCATGCAGGAGTCGGTGAGACCTATTCTCGAAGAACACTTGGTTTGCTGCGTCTGTTTGAACTCTGCTTGATGCCTACATAGATGAACTCATCAATGCTCTCCATGGTATTTGATCCCACTTGCACTGTGAGTTCTGGTGGCCCAGCTCCAAGGTTCTGGACCTTGGTCTTCTGGCATGAGACATTCAAACTTGTAGTGTGGGTGGCATCTTGTAGACCTTAGTGGGTGGAGTTGAAATTTTCTGATTTCTCCAAAATCAAAGCAGCATCATCAGCATAGTTTTGGTTGGTGAACACTTCTGGACAAATCTTGTTTCTGACATGTGAGGCAGAAAATCAAATATCCAATCGACAGCTAAATTGAATACTATTGGGGCAAGAATGAATTCCTGCTGCACAACTGAGGTTGGGCAGAAACATGGCAAAAGCTGTGGACCTACATGCACTCTTTCACTAGTACCGGGTGTATGAAGATCATGCACCAGATTCAGCAGAATATCTGGAACACCAAATCCTTTCTGTGTGAGCCAAAGTGCTGATCTAAAGACTGAATCAAGAGCCACTTTGATATTGATATATGCCATGTGAAGTGGGCATAAGTACCCTGCTAAATCGGACTGATTTTCAAAGGTACTGAGCGCCCACGGGATTTATTGGCACTTAGCATCTTGGAAAATTAGGCCATTGCTATGTATGTGTCTAAATATACAAATTAGGAGACTAACATCAAGCACCTAAGTTTGGAAACTTTGGCCAATGTTTAGTAACATTGCATAATGCTTATATATACAGTGGGAGGTAAGGAATTACTTTGCAAAAGGGGGAAAATGAGGGACAAAGGTTAACATTTTCAAACTTTGATTCCTAAAATCAAACACCTAAATGAAGTTGGGCTGATTTTCAGAGATGCTGGTCACCCACAGTTCCCACTTTAGGGCTGCATTTTTGAAAATATTCCTAAATATAGTTTTAACTTTAGGCACACAAGTTTGAAAATGTTGATCTGAGTGACTTAAGGTCATTCAGTGGCATAGCTAGGATAAGATTCAGAACTTCCAATCTCTAGTCCCATCCTCTAAACACTAGATGCTAACCTCTAGAAGACTGTTATTCACTTCTGAAGAATTAGGTTTCTCTTAAATGTCTGCTGTTCTATGATGTTGCCTTATGCACAGATATATAACATACTCTTATGTGAGCACTTCTTAAAATAAACCTTGGTCTGAAGGCTAGGCAAGGCACATGAGCCACAAAGAGCATTTCAAATTGTTCCATATGGGTCAGTACAATATGGGTACATTTTCTAGATGTCTGCGAAAGGGGACTGTGTCAGATATATAGTAGTATTTGGAACTTTGTAGGCCTAGCTGATTTTTCCTGATTAATTGGACCCTAAGATGCAGTCGAAAATGCTATGAAGCCTTTCAATTACCGATGTGAACAATTCTCTCACAAAAATGGTTTCAAAATACAAAAAACAGAAAAAATGATCTTGGATATAGCTGGCAGTTACTGTGCGATTATATTTACTCAAAGACTATATTTTGAGCACAGATGCTCAAATAGTGGGAATTGTCACCTGCTATATGAAGCAATATAAAAAGGCAAGTTTCTAGAGCTTCAAATACTTTCTTAAAAACTAAGAAAAGCAGAGGTTTTTAAAATCTGGTTTCACACCCCACCAAAAAAAAAAAAAAAAACAGTGGAGAGGAGGGGGCGGGAGGGGTCCTAGGTGAAAGCCCATCACCAATCCAACATGGTAAACTAACTTTTTTTTTTAAAGCAATTAAGCCCATGTATGAAATACTCCAGCCATCGTGGGCAAAAACTTTTTAAGATGATCATGGCAAAAGTTATTTGCACAGACATTATAAAATGAACTAAACATTTAATATTTTCTTAATTATTTTTCCATTTCAACTAGTTTTTTTTTTAAAACAGATTTAGATTTACCTACAAAAATAGATTTGCAGTTAAAGATTTGCTGACTTAAACTGGTATGCCAGGAAAACAGAGTGTTTGAAATAGTTGCTAAGTAAAATAATTATCCTTGAATTTAGAAGCTACCTGAGGGCTCAACAGTGCCATTTCTCCATATGTCTAGTAGCAATTCATTTTTCTTCTTTTATTTTAATTGAACAAAAAGCTCACCCTAAAAAACAAGTTCAACCCAAATGCCAAATCAAATGGGATTTAAAGTATATTTTAGTGTCAGGATTTGAGCACCTGCTTAGTTAGAAACTATTATTATTTGGGTAACTCCTACACTTCTGTTTACTACACTTTTTTCATTATGTACAGGTCCTCTTAACATAAGCTTTCTTTATGACTGATATTCATTTGAGACTTTAAAGGTTTCACAATGCATGTGTCAAGAGCCAAATGTAGTTCATGGAGTACTAAAAAAGTGACCCTGCAGCCTCCCTGAAACTATAGGGTGAGGACAAGTCTGATTAACTGCCTCATTTTTATTGCTGAGAAATTCAAACAAAATATTTTCTATTCATTTTGGACCCAATCCTGCAAGGTGCTGAACAGCTACAGCAAGGTGTAAAGTCAATAGGTATGTCAATGGGAGTTGTGGAAGCTCAGCACTGTCTATGATTGGACTCCTATCAAGGAAGATACAAATACAAGCAAATGGTATTGTCATATATAGATACTTTTAATACAAATTATTATGCAAATTTATAAGCAACTTACAAGCATTTCTTGGGGGCTTAGCATGTAGCCAATTTAGCCATTTGGGTCCAAAAGGCTGGGCACCCTTGCATACAGGAGCATTTATACCACTGAATTTCTCGATGACATTCCATATGGTGCAATGTCATGACAATCATTCTTATCATTTGCTAAGGGTTCGACCCTCTGGTAAAGCTATTATATCCCCCTCTATAGTTCTGCCACTCTAGGAAGGATTATAGACATTTCTATGGCTGCAATCCCAGATAAAATAGAACACTTCTCCCTGTCTTTAACAAATGATTCTAGCAGTAGCTGGGAGTGAAGTTGCATTTTCATATGCATAATGACACAAAAGAGACAAACCAATTAACACCATGGTTTGTTTTTGCAATACAATTTTATGAAAAAGAAAGCAGATTAATAGACCAAAAGGGACAATTATGATCTTCTAGTCTGACCGCCTGCATACCATAGGGCATGGAATTTAAACATCAAGCCCAATTATGACGACTGTTGCAAAACTCAAAAAAGAAAGCACTGTACATATTATGGACGGGTTTATTTTTCTATTTGTCATCCTAACACAATCTTTTGCACATATGTTTTCTGCAGACCACCATGCTGCAAGATTAACTATGAGTGTACTGTACCTTTAGGTCCTTTTCCTGGTGTGGATTCTACAGTAGTTTTGCTCCATATAAGCATTATCCCACCTGAGTCTCCAGTGAGCACATTTCCATTCCCCAAAAATGCCAAACACTGCACAAATTTAGGTTTTTCATATTTCTGAAATGGAACAGCAAGAGAAATTAGATTATAATTGTGCAGACACATGCACACCCGCATGTATAAAAATAGTTCCTAGTTTTCATAATTTATTTCTCCATCCAACATGTATAATAAGGACAGTGATCCAAATTCATAGCTGGTATGAGCGGCTAACTCAACTGATTCCAATTGTTTTCATTTATGAATCTGGCCTAGCGCAAAAGTATTTCTTACCCCAAAAATCCCTTGCTTTCTTGCTAGTGAATTGCCACTCCAGGTCCAAAAAAAGATGTGAGATTTGCCACAAGTTATGATTGTGTTTGCATCAGTTGGATGGAATTCTACGGCAAGCACAACTTCATTTGTAGTCTATAGAAACAATAAAAGAAACCATGAGCTTAATGGAATATTTATTCAGATGGATATTAATTTACTATTTTACATACACACAGTTTTACATAGATAAAAGAGTATATAGAGTATTGTGAGTGTAAATGTATATATATAAAAACATACAGATTTGTTTGGATAAGAATATATATTAGTTTGCTGTTGTCTTTTACATTTCTGAAAGATTTCATAAGATTTTTAGCCAGAAAGAGAAGTTTTATTAAATCTGAAATGATTCTTTGGCATAACATTCTTTCCCCCCTCTAAGAATGCCTTTTGCAAAAGAAAACAGGAAAAACACAAGAGACTTTTTGTGGATGAAATAAACAAAAACTTGCTGCTGTCTGATTTCAAGACATATATGAGCATCTCACTGTTTTGGATAATGGATTTATGATAGAGGTAACTCAGCCAATCATAATACACTTGTCTTAAGTTCACTCATTTTCTGAAATCCTGTAAAAGTTTTCTTTCGTTCCTCCCCCCTGCTCTGAAAAAACTACGTAACACACAGATAATAAAGACAGCCCCTTTGTGACATTATAAATAGATTGGGAATTTTCACAAGTTGGATGTACCTTTATGGAATAGTAATAGCTAAGTGAATTGTATTATCTTATTAATTTTAAAAGAATCTTTCATTTTACTAATAAGATATTTTACAACAGATTCTTTTTTTTACAAATTTTTCAGATAATAATCATCTGCTATCCAGTAATAAGTTCAGTGAAACCTGTACAAGAAAATACCTTTAGAAGGCAATCTCCGGTGCCAATTCAACAAAGCACTTAATCACATCTTTGCTTATCTTAAAGTATGTGCATTTAAGCATTGACTTCAATGGGATTTAAGCATATGCTTAAATGCTTTGCTGAATAAGGACCCATGAGACTATTCCAACTATCACCATATGTATTTAATAAATTCTTATTCAATGTCATTAGAAGACCATAGTGATTTTTGTTGGACACCAGTAGCAACTTAAATGATATTTCACTGCATATGTGAAACCACACAAGTATGGACATAATCATGTATGCACACACAAACTTTAGATCATATAACTATTAGATTTTAGGGCCCAACCCTGAAAGGTGCAGAGCACCTCCTGAGCAATGCAGAACACCTTTAACTCCCACTAAAGCCAATGGCTGTTGAAAGTGGTTCAGCAACTTGCAGCATCGGGCTCCAAATGGAAACTCTGGAGCACAACTTGCCTGCATTCCAAGAAATAATTATGATCATCCAAATTAAAAAAAAAACACTCAAGATGCCAGATTCCAGGACTGAAGTACTATAGAATTTAGAAACCAAAAGCATTTATAAAATATAGAGAGGTTTTTTTAAACTAACACTTGAAACTGCTGATGTTAATTTTTAATTAATCTTGGAATACCATGGAAATTCCAGAAGACAGGAAGCCTACTAATGTTGTGTTAATATTCAAAAAGGGCGAGAAGGATGACCTAGGTAGCTACAGGCCAGTTAGTCTGACATCAGTCCTGAGCAAAATAATGTTTAATCTAAATCTGATTAAAAGTTAGCACTATACAATATCAATAAAGCCTATGTTTAATGGATTCAGAACCGGATAATTGATATATCTGGAAATAATAGCTCTCAGTGTGAAACCCATCTTTGAGTGGGGGTGTTTCTAATGGCATTCTGTGAAGATAGGCAGTAGGCCTGACACTATTCAACATTTTCATCAATGGTCTGGAAATAAATATAAAATCACTGGGATAAAATTTGCAGATGACACAAAGGACAGGGCTGTGAAAGAGCCCTGAGAGCTAACAGCCGCCCCAACACTCTGGACACTTAAGCACTGATTAGCTGGCCCCCCAAGAGAAGACTTGACTTAGGAATGGAGTAAACCCTAATCAGACTGTGGGCTGAGGGAGCTAACTCTAGCATTAGCTGGGAAGATAGTTAAAAAGCACAGGAGGGAAATGCAAAAGGAAAGAGAGAGAGAGAGGGGGCTAGCAGAGCCCAGGCGAAACGAATTCTTCAGCTGGAGAAATTGTTTCCTCTTCCTCTCCCTGGAGAAAGGGCTGAGGAGTGAAGGACAGGGGGCAGGTAGAAATGGTGCATAAGGGTTGTGATGGTGTCTTGGCAGAGTTAACAAATAACTCACAGACATCCAGAGACTGTTAGTGAGGGAATGAGAGGAGCTTGCCCTGTTATAAGAGCAGCCATTCAGAGTGATCTGGAACACCTGGAAAGCTAGGCCCATTCAAACAAAATGTATTTTAACATAGCCAAATGGAAAGCTATAGATCTAGGAACAAGGAATGCAGGTCAGACCAATAGAATGGTGGCCTGTATCCAGAAAAGTACTGATGCTCAACAAGGAGTTAGGAGTCATAGTGGACAAACAACTCAACATGAGCTACCAGTGCTATGCTGCTGCAAAAAAGGGGTGAGCAATCCTTGCATGTATAGAGAGGAGAGTAGTAAGTAGGAACAGGGAGGTGACTTTACCGCTGTGTATGGCATTGGTAAGACTGATACTGGAATACTGCATCTAGTTCTGCTGCCCACATTTTAAAAGGATGTTGGAAAAATTGAAGAGGGTGCAGAAAAACAGCTACAGAAATGATTCGAAGAGTGGAAAAAATGCCATATGGTGACAGCCTTTAAGAGCTTGATCTGTTTAGTTTAGCAAAAAGAAAACAGAGGTGACTTGATTATACAGTGTATAAGTACTTTCATGGGGAGAAAATACTGGGTAGAATGGTTGGAAGCTGAAACCAGACATTTCCAAATAGGAACTAAGGCATTTTAAAAAAAAACAAAAGAGAGTGAGGATGATAAATCATTGGAGAAAACTACCTAGAGCAGTGGGTTTCAAACTTTTTTTCTGGTGGTCCAGTTGAAGAAAATTGTTGATTCCCATTACCCAATGGAGTTGGGGATGACAGGTTTGAGGTGTGGGAGGAGCTGAGGGCTAGGGCAGAAGGTTAGGGTGCGGGCTGGGACAGGGAATGAGGGATTCAGGGTGTGAGTGGGGCTCTGGGCTGGGGAATGGGTTTGGGCTGCATGGGGGGTCAGGGCTCTGGTTGCAGGCTGAGGATGAGAGGTTTGGGGTGCAGGAGGGTATTCTGGGTTTGAGGTGAGGTCTCAGGGGTGGGGCAGGGAGTTGGAGTTTGGGAGGGGGTAGGGCTCTGGGTGCAGGCTGAGGATGAGGGATTTGGGGTGCAGGAGAGGGCTCTGAGTTTGGGGGGACTCCGGGTTGGGGCAGGGGTGCAGGAGGTGGTCAGGGTTCTGGGCTGGGGGTGCAGGCTCTGGGTGGGGCTAGCGACGAGGGGTTTGAGGTGCAGGAAGGGGCTCCATGTTTGAGAGGTGACTCAGGGCTGGGGCAGGAGAAGAGGAGTTCAGGCACAGGCTTATCTCCGGCGGCTCCCAATCAGCAACGCAGCTGGGGTGCAGAGACAGGTTTCCTGCCTGTCCTGGCAACGTGGACTGTGCTGCACCCCAGAAGTGGCCAGCAGCAGGTCTGGCTCCAAGGCAGAGGCGCACAAGTGGCTCTGCGCAGCAGAGTGCAGAGAGTGGAGCTGGACCTGCTTCTGGCTGCTTCCTGGGCGAAGCATAGTGTCAGAACAGGCAGAGACTAGCCTGCCTTAGCTGGGCAGCACCGCCAACGGGACTTTTAATGGCCCGGTCAGCGGTGCTGACCAGAATTGCCGTGACCCAGTGCCTTACATTCTGCAACTCCGTGGTGGAAAACCACTGACCTACAGAAGTGATGGATTCTCCAACTGTTGTTGTTTTCATATCAAGACTGGATGTCTTTCCAGAAGATATGCTACACCCAAACACTACTTGTGGCCCAATACAGGGTAAAAGGGTGACATTTTATGGCCTTTGATGTAAAGGAGGTCAGACCAGAAGATTTAATGGTCTTTTCTGACCTTAAGCTCTATTCTCATTTCAGAAGGAAATAAGGGTTAGAAAAGAGAAAAATACTGTAGTGTCATATGGTAAATATTTTAAAACTTAAGATCTGATTCTGGTATAAAACAGAAGAAACTCCACCAAGACCAATGGAGCTAGAGCAGTATAAAACAAAGGTGAAAGCAGAATCAGGACAGTAATATTTTCAAACATAACTGTATCTTGATGACACAACATTAGTTTCCATGAAAACAAACGGCAAAATCAAAATATCAGAGAACTGGAAGCCAGAAAATCCCTCTCAGTAGTCAGTTTTGACTGCTACAGCATCAGCTCTAAACTACTTATTCTTATCTTATGTTCATGGCTATGTTCATGGCTTCCAAACAAAAGATGGGAAAGCTGCTGATAGACAGCAGGCAGGTGACAATGTAAGAGTAAGACTTCCCACTTGTAGATTTTGGCTAAACCTAGAAGGGCCAGGTTAAAAAACCAGCTGCAAATTTTATTTATCCTTTGGCCCCTTAAACTTCCCAGTACTTCAAAGAGAAAAAACGTTAATGAAAAAAGTTTTTCTCCTGCTAAGGAGTCACTTTGCTTTTAATTGTCTTTATACTTCAAACCCTTTAAAATTTGATTTAATTTTTTTTTCAAATTTTCATATATAAAGTCAGTAACAAATAGTGTGTGGTGGAGTTATACCAAACACTGGGGCTTCTTGGGCGATAGAAGACGCTCGTTGGATTTGTGCCTCTCAGTGCACCAGATACATATATAGATAGCCACAGGAGAATAAACTGCACGTGCTGTACAAATTATATATCAGAATATTTGCTTAAGCAAAGTGTCCTATTTACCTTTATCTCTGCTACCTTTGATTTCCTTTGCCAGTCCCATACAGTCAACATGTGCTCGTTAGAGTCATCAATCACACACAAATGAGAACCTGAATCCTTTAAAAAGAAAGCCACGGACAGTGCTGTCATATCACATTTTGAAATAGGATAAGGTCTGATTTAAAACCAAACACAGCAGTACTGTATTTCAAAATCACTAGAATGCACAAATAAATACCGTGTCTATATGAATAAGCAACAGTTTAATACAGTTGGATTTTTTCCTTTATACTTGGAACTGAGAAATCTAAATTCAGCTTAATATCATTTCCCAATAAACAAATGAACCACACTTTAGATGGTATTCTGGTAGAATTTGAAAGCAGGCATTGTCAACTCCCCCTCATCACCACCTTTCAATACCTTTCTAACCCTATTGTTTGCAATACTGTGTTGGAAGCATAAAGTACAAAATGTTTTGTCATCTACCGCACTCGTCCCTTCCCATTTGGAAAGTATTTTCTTTGTCAGTTTCATATGGCACAGGTAACTCTCTTGGTTCATTTCTTTAATTGTAACAATAATATTAACACACAGCATATATATCTTGTTTTATATTTTCAAAGCCATGTATACATAGCCAATTTAGACCTCACAGCAATTATTATTAGAAGCTCCGTTTTGCAGACAGGAAAACTGAAGCACAGAATACAATATCAAAGTAAGAGCATGTCTAGGTATCAAATTTAAACGTCTGTTCTCCCTCTGCAGTAGCAGGCAACTTAGCATTTAAGTTTTACATACTGTAAACAGTGTAAATGTTTCACAACAAGAAGTTACTGAATAAAAAGAATCAACGATAAACATAGTTAGGGCCAAATTTTAAAAGACAGGCCCAGGATCCTTAGGGCAAAAATATGCAGTATTTACAAATGAACATTGGGGGAGTTATTATTGTAGCACCACATAAAAATGAGGCATTTATATGCCCATTGGTGAACAGATTTGGGGCCTTCTTTTTCTTTTAAATGTGGTTCCTAGAGTCCTAACTACATTCACTAACAGATTATGACAATTTTCAGGTGACAGTACAATTTCCATTTAAAAGTGAATTTGAAACAGAATGCTAGGTGTACAAAACTAAACTAAGAGGCCTTATTCTTGCTTTGGTTACATGCGCTGCTCTCATTGGGATTAGTGGGATTGGTAGAACAATATGGCCATATGGTATTTCCTGCTTATTGTCCCTATAAGGAACCATATGACAGGTATGTTTGGGATGTGAAATTATTTTTTTAAAATTATGTGTTATTGTTAGATTATGGCTAACCTGAAAATTTGGCCCTAATCGGTCTAAGCTGCAGCTGCAAAATGGCACTAACAAAAATGGATGCAGGCCCTTACTGTTCTTCTAAGATTTTTTTGATGGCATTTTTCTCTACTTTTTAGAAAATAAGAGTGAAACCTATTATAGGTATAAGAGAGGCCTTTTAGAGGCTATGAACATATGACACTGAAATAGCATTTTACAGCTCTGTGGGCTATAATGGTATGCAATAATGAGCTGGAGAAAATAATGGTGTTGTCTTAAACTGTACTACTTTGTTTCGACAACATGCTGGGGCAGGTGAACATTTATTCTTTTTAACAGCAAAGTTTTTTGTCACTTCTTGAGGGCATAGCTTAAACATCATTAACAATATTAATTTTAGCAGCATAACTAAGCACCAGTTTAGTCTGTTTTATTTATTTAATTTCTTAATTGTGGGTTGTTGTTTTTTTTTAAACTGGGGATAAAAGGAGATGACATCTTTTGGACCTTACCAGGAGGTCCTTATGCATACACACTTATGGCAGGTTTCCTTATTTAAAAATCACATTATGATGGATGTGAGAGTTGAGAATGCTGCCACTGGATGATGATATGAAAAACCTGAAGGGAAGAAGTAATTTGGAGCCCTATGTCCCTCAATTGTTGTAATGATGGACAATGGTAGATATGAAAGAATAAACCAATGAGGACTAGACTAGGTGTCTGAAAATGGATATCAGCCCCACTGGTTTCAAATGGGGAATTATCTCAGAATGCAGACCACTGGTTGAGGCAGGGACCTTCCACAACAGCTTCTGTAGTTTAATACAAGGAATGAATTACTGAAAACTTGCTGTGATACTGAGGAGATATCTGGGCTAATTACCAAGGAGATACTAAATCCAACCTGAGGCACAGGCTGGCTGAGGAGGTGGAGTGGCTGTGCTTACTGCATGTAATCTTAAATGCAGACCATCATCTCAAAACTGGGTATGTTTCAGCATGGCCAACTAGTGTAAGTGTCATAGAACAATATAAACATGGGACTAAGTAGTTGTGTACAGGCCACCCTCTGTATCTAGGCTGAGTTCCTAAATTTGACCATGGAATCAACTTAGTCTTAGAATCACTGAGGCTAATTATCCTGGCTGAATTATGTCCATGAGACCAATGACTCTTCTTGGTTGACTCAAGATGTCCTGGCTTCTAACAACCACAGAAAAGTCACAGGTGGTTCACAGATTTACACATAAAGCTGGTTGCACTCTGGATTTTATTTTAGGTATAGTACAGGTGACTTGAGGAGTAAAGATTATACCTGGCCAGAATAAGAGCATGAACTTCATTTACTTTGAGATTAGGCACCACCTTTGGGGTAGAGAAACTATTTTATTGTGCTACCCTCAGATTAATGGAACCAATCAGATTTCTGAAATCTCTGGAGGAGAATATTGTACAACAGATGGGCAAATATTAATAGCCTACGGTGATCTTATGATTATGTTTTATCATCATCTACTCTTGTGGTGGTGCATACACACACCTTCCCTCCCAACCTTTTTAGCAGTTCACTTAAGTATTCAGATGATTTGCAACACATTAAACATGCTAGAAGAGCTATAGCGCTGGTGACAAAAACTCTATTTTGTGATTTTTATAAATCATGACAAAGAATTTTGAAGTCTTATGCCATGGCCATGATGGAAGTAAAGAAACACACTTCTCCAGCATATCATCATCTAGGAAGTTCCGATTAAAAGAATAATTCTGGTTAGTAGACCATCTGATTAATTTGAGCTACGCCTTCTCTCTCTCTCTCTCACACACACACACACACACACACAGGAGTGCTTCTCACTGTGAGGAACTTTCTATCCACTTCACAGGTCAGATTGTGTTTGTCTCACCCTGATACACAATTGTTTCTTATGAACTAAACAAAGTCGTCTCTGATTAGCTTCTTTGATTCAGCCAGACTCACTCTGTAAGGTTCTTGGGAGTGATTGGGACGCTTTGGGCTGTAATTTGAGAAATAAAATCCTGCTGGTGGGACATTGGCTCTATTATTGGTAGACACAATCAGTACCTCCCTAAGCAAGGGCAAAGTGCTAACATCTTTCAAGCAATCAATTATTATTTCTTCTATTCAAGAAACTGCCTCGTAATATTGATAATCTGGCAGATTATTGCTATTTCCTCTTTGAAGAAGATTATGACATGGAAATTCTTCCATTTTCTGGATTTCCAATTACTGGAAACCCTTTCAAACTTTGTTTAGATCTGGCTACAGCTGAGAAACCACTCTGACACAGGACTCCAGAAGTCACTTTCCTCATTGACCTGGCAAGGTACGCCGAAAGGTCTATATTTTTGCACAGGCCTTTGCCTGAAGAAGAGGTATGGGATGAGAGAATGAAAGATTACTTGGAACAGGGAGTTGTTGATTCTTTAATTCAGTATTTATCAGAATTTTCCCAGCTAAGATACAAAACCTAGGCATGGCTTCTTGCCATGAATTATCCACATTCCACAGTCTTTTGCAGTCACAAAGAATTGTGCAATTGCCAAAAAAACCATAGCTGATTTCAACTGCTGAGGATGGGGAAAACCTGATGGAAACAGATGGGGCACTAGGTCAGAAGACTGGTTTAGAGGAGGTAGAGCAGGTCATGGAGTGTTGACAGGTGGGGGCTGGTTGCCATGGGCTGCTTGCAACAATATGGGGCCTGATGTGAGTGCTTGGGTGATCAGTGGGCTGGAATGTGAGAGAGTCGGCTGTGGGGTGAGAAGGAGAAGCTCCTATGGATAGCACTTTTTCTCTTCTCCTCCCAACCCAACTGTACTCTGTTCTCAAGTGATGGCAGCTGGCTTCCTCTTCCATGAATAGAGATGGTGTTGAAGTGGGAAGGGATGGGGAGAGGAGATACCAGATTGAGCAGGACAGCAACATCTTCTATTTCCCTTTGTTTCCACATCTACAAGGCACAGAATTCACTGTATTTGATTCTCAACAAGTGGGGTCAATATCCATTTGAGAATCACTGCTTTAGACTAATTTTTCAGGGTGGGTGTACTTAAGGGAAACTAATGATTAATGTATGCATATTTGGCAAATCTTATGGGAAGCACAATTATGATTTTGAAATGAAAAAGGTATTCCAGAGTTTAATATTTTATCCATATTCAGCAGATTTGATAAGACTTTTTCCATTAAAAAAATGCAGGCCAGGCTGGACGAATGATTTTAGCAAAATCTATATTTGTTTTATATAATAGTCAAAATTAACAAGATGAAACAGCTTGCTTAAAGTTATTAACAATTTTTCTGGTCACAAACTTTTGATGGCCTAGATAACAAGATTGCTTGCATTTGGTCTACATTTTAAAAACCTTTATGCTTGCCATTAAGAGGAGGAGATAAGACATTATTTCTTAAGCAGACAGAGGTGCAAGCAAGGGTTTTGTTGTTTCCTGTACTAGGGTGAAACTCTAGTACAATGCAGGGAGAAAATTAATACTTTGCATCAGAACTTGCCAAGATTCATCTTCATGAACTTCCTCACAGAAACAAATCTTTCAACATGTGTTGAAACAGAAATGCAGTACGGACTTCTCAATTTCTATTCTACATATTTCCTGTAAACTGTTTATTGGTTGTGCTATTTTGCTGCCACTATTTTACATATGTAACTTCCTGGGGTTTTTCCTAGAACTATTTTCATTGCCCTAAGTTGTTTTAATGCAATGCATTTAACTTTCCAAACACGCTTCAGTCCCAAGGTAGTTCAGCTAGAAAACCACAGTACATATAACACTTACAGGTGTTTCTGTCTGACTTATATACAGTATGGTAAATTATTAAAAAAATGCAATTTTTTTCTTACTGCTTTTGAAAAATCCAGACACCCCACTCCACGCTCGAAAGTGCCGAGGCCAATAACCTGCAGTGTCATCAGGCTCACTGAGTCCCATACTCTAACATGGGGCTGCAAAGACTAAGTAAAAGCAATTTGATAAAAACTGTTACTGAAGGCTAAAATGTCACATGCAGATTTAATCTTACATTAAGCAGATACTGACTTCTGTTGATGTCAACACCACGAATTATTGACCTGTAAAGTAAATATTGACTGAAGTGAAGAAAAATAATTATACAGTAACACCTTACATTTACATAGCACCTTTAATCTCAATGGATTCTAGGCAAGATTTACAGACTTCTGTACAGCGACTGCTTTACCTATCACCTCTGGAATGGAAACAGAGTAGCATTTGTTCAATTTAAAATGTAAGGCAAAATGTAAAATACTCAAGTCAAAATTTGGCCAATATCCTGACACACACCCACCCACCCACCCACCCACCCAGGGTTTTATCTCATACAAAGATGGCACATTCAACAGTGTTGCAGTGCATCCTAGCATCGAATCAGATTAATGCTTCAGAACTGATTCAGGTTAGAGTACTGAATCACCTACACCCCTCTTCCTGCTGCAGCTTTTTCCATGGTGATGTTCCATCCAAGTGATATCCAGGCCCAAACCTGCTTGGTTTCACATATTTGACAAGGCCACAGTCCACGATGAAATGGCTTAGTATGGCTTAAGAATAAAGTCAGTATTCACCACAAAAAGATAATAAATCATGATGTTGACAGAAAACAATTCTAAAAGGATTACTTCAACAACCGTGCAATGGAAATCATAACTGTAAACAATACCAACAATAAAATCACAATTTTTCTTTGCAGCAAAATGGGATGAATTGCAAAGTCCAAGGATTGGTCTTATTTACAGTGCATCTACTACTTGGAAGATGTTCATTATAAAATTCTACTGTATGTCATACTAGTGATGTCAACTTAGTAAAGATGAACTGGTTGTTTAAATTCCAAGAGAGTAGTTTAACAGCCATATGCAGGACTGTTTATCGGTACTCTCACTCAGCTGGGTGAACTCGCTGCGCAGCTGGCCAAACCCTCAAGTTAGGTTTCCTTTTCCTCAAGGCCATAAGAGTACATGAGGGCCTCTAGTTTGAGTCAGAATCTCTTTCCTTGTGGAGAAGACTGACTAGAGTAAGCATGGGAGTCCTATGGCCCTCTTTGTGCTGATTGCAAATTCCACATTTGTGTGAGAGAGAGAAGCAGAAATATGTGATGCACACCACATGAAAAAAGGCTTTATAAACTTCTGCTCTTTGTAATGTGCAGTTATGTATTTGATTTGTGTTCATTTTCTTATGCTAGAGGAATTGACTGTCACCTTAAAAACAGGAAAACTAAATATATATCTAAACATAACACACACAAAAATCATAAATAGAGGATCGAAGGATGAAAAGAATGAACTATGTATGTTTTATCCTGATTTTCAAACAAGAAACTATTCCTCTGCAGCTCTATTACTCACCCTTCCATCTTTATCCACTCCAGCTAGCTGTCCTGTTGCAATCCTAATTTTGTCTGGATGAACTGCAAGGCTAAGAAATAATGTCAACATGGAAGATATTTGTTAGGGATATTCAACATTCTAATTCCCTGCTTTTGCCATCACAGCTCTTCAAAGTGAGATGTTATTTTGTAGTCCTTTTATCTGTGTGAACAGAAGTTTCACACAAAATATGCACACAGGAGTAAAGAAAAGATTTAGGGTAAAATTTTCTAAAGTGCTTAAGTGACTTAGGAGCCTAAGTTTTATTTTTAAAAAAATGACTTAACTTAGGATCCTAAGTCCCACAGACTTTCAATGAGATAGTCTTGACAAATTTTGAGTCATACTAGTTCAGGTCTCTGTTATCTAAAGAGTTTAGCCTCCTTTGGCAAATATCTGGATCTATTTATGACCATTATATTATACTTTTGCATAGAGCAGCCATGAACCAAAAAAGACCACTGGGGTCAGGACTCCGAGGGCTCATCTATAAATATTTCAGCCCTTGGTGATGAGCCACCCATGAAGTCACACTGATGAAAATTCTTAGTGTAGAAGGATAAATTGGTATAAGGCATGGTTTGTTCATGTGCATGTTATACCGCTTTCTAGCAGGTGTAAAACACCCCAGATACAGTAATTTGAAAGCACACTGCCTGAATCTCAGGCCCATAATCTGGGGGTCATCTTTGACTTAGTTCTCATCCATTTTCTCTGTAACATCAGTAAGATGAGAGAGCCAGTGGAGGGAGGCAAAGAGAGAGCTGATGTGGTCAGAATGATGGATCAGGAAGATCAGTCTAGAACAATATCCTGACTGAATGTAATGGGCGCAAGATTGGAGGCATCCAGGCCATAGGAAGTGATTACAGTAAATAAGTCACAAAACAATAAGGATCTCGACAACATATTTTGTACAGACAGAAAGACCAGTTCACCAACACATCGAACATTCTTCTCATCTTTATGGCCTTCCACCAGATAAACCTACGATACTTTTCCAATAGGACATTTAATCAAAGTCAACCATTGCCTTTGCTGTGCTAATGATACTAGCTTTGACTGTCTGCTTGTCTGATTTCCACATGAGCATCTTTGTGCTGACTCCCAGGCTATGCATTAATCCTTAGAAATAACTCCCTATCAAAGTTTGCAAAGCCATTACCCAACTTCATACTTTTGTAAATCCTCCTTAAAACCTACCTTTGCCATAATGTCTGCAAATCACTCCCATCTGGCTTTGACTTGGCTGATGACCACTTTGACCACTATCCTGGCTAGTTTACGCTGCTATTCCTGCCTGTACTACACTGCTCCCCCATGTCTGTGCATTCCCATCACTTTTTGTTTAAATCCAAGACTGTAAACTCTCTGAGGCAGGGACTGTCTTGTTGTCATGTGTTTGTACAGTGCTTAATACAGTGGAGCACTGATCAGGGCCTCCAAGCAGGGCTGTGATGGAAAATAATAAAAATGACAATGATAACAAAATAATAATAAAGCAATAAACCCCTCTTCAGTTTGAGGATATTAAATAAATATGAAGTTGCATTACAATAAATTATGGTATATTTACACACACTCAGGCATTTATAATCAGTTGTTATATACCAACCATTTAACACAGTCTGTATGACCTAAGTAGTGTCGCTGAGTTCTCTCTTCATAGTTAAATAATACAACTACTGATGCTATGAAGTATACTATTTCTCCAGTAGGAAGGAGGTATACATTGGCTCGACAATCTCTTCCACGATACCCATATCTTTTTTAAAAAGTCAAGGTTTTTAATAAAATAGCTTACGAGGATCAGTTTAAAAAGGCTTCCCTGTGGAGTTCTCAAATGTTAATACCTTTTTCTTTTTAATTTCCCTTGTGAACCTCTGAACCAGACATTATCCTCATTACATTTGCACTAATATGTAGCTTTAACAAAAAATATTGCACATGAAAAAGAGTTCAGGAAACCAATATGCTGTAAGTTGTGCCCATTAACAGAAAAAGAAAGCATACATAAAAATATGCAGAAGTATGAAGAATGAAACAGTGTCAGTTTATAAAGTGTAAATGTGAAATTTCATTAGATTAATAAGAGCACTCACTGTACTGCCTTAAAGTGTTTCACAGCAACAGAATTGCATCAGACAGCAGACTTTGTACTTTTGCATTCCAGAGTACAAGTGTATCAGTTCCGCTGGGCCTCTTAAAACAAGTGTGTGAAAATTCCAAATGCTTCTCAGAAAAAGGCAAAATACTGCAAAGCAGCTCCATCATTTGGGAAATGGAACTTTAAATATAAAAAGGTCATTAAAAAATAAGACCAAAGAACAACGTAGGGCTGCATAGGTACATTTACCCAATCCATACTAAGTCGAGGGGTGTGGGAGATCGGCGGGAGAGGTGGGTACCTGTGCTGATAATGGGATACAGAGCCTTTACCAATTTCAAATCCAACCTTGTTCAGCAGTACTTAAACCTAGATACCATATAGCTGCTTGGTGTCCTGTGAAAGGAGGTTATGTTTACTTAATATACCCTATCTGCTCCTATTTCAATCCTTAGGCTAATTACACACAATTAAAAATACTTTCTTTACCAGAATATAAAATAACATCTATAAAACCTTAAAAAAAATTTACTAAAATATCTTCCACATTATCACCCTGGCCGTCAATGACAACTTCCCACCTCAGCACCCTCTCACTCCTCTGTATCCCCCAGGAAAGTATGGAGAATACACTGTAATAAAAGACCTATGGCACAGCCACAGCTAGCTGACTCGGGCTGTCAGGGCTTGGAGTGTGAGGCTAAAAATTGCCATGAAGATGTTCGGGCTTGGGAAACCCAGGAGTGAATCTCAGGCTATGTCTACATTACCATGGTAGGTCTACCTATGCTACACACCTCCAGCTACATGAATAACATAGCTGGAGTCGATGTACCGTAGGTTGAGTTTCCGTGGGGTCTACACCATGGGGAGTTGATGACAGAAACTCTCCAGTCAACTTATCCTACCTTCTCGTCGAGGGCAGAGTACAGGGGACGACTGGAGAGAGATCTGCTGTCGATTTGGCAGGTCTTCACTAGATCTGCTAAATCAACTGCCAGTGGATTGATCTCAGAGTGTTGATCCCAGCTGTAGTGTAGACATAGCCCCCGAGACTGGGCTCCAGTCTGAGCCTGTATATCTACACTGAAATTTTTAGCCCCATAGCCAAAGCCACACGTGCCTGAGTGAATTGACTCGGTCTCTGAAACTTGGTATTGCTTTTTTTTTTTATTGCAGTGTAGATGTACTTTAAGAGACTCTTGCAGTGTTGCCCTGAAAGCCTCCAAAAATGGGCTCTGGTCAACTAGGCAGGCAGGAAGTGAAATTCAGAGTCAAAGATCCTGCTTAGAGAATGCTCTACCACCAGCCCCTCCTTTAAAATAAAACCAGAGGGCTGCTAGGTTGGATAATAACTGTAGCTGTACCTTAGGAGGAGAGAGGTGATGTCTTCAACTGACAGCCTGAGCTCTCTTCCTAGTGGACAGGCATACTGTTCAGATACCATTTAATTGAGGTTGTTAAATTATGAAAACTCAAGACAAATGTCTTTATCCATTAAATTTATTTTGCCACAATATATCAAACATTCCTAGCAATAGTATTTTATCCCACCAGACAGCTAGAGATGGGGAAAGGAAATTAACAGATAAGGGAAATGTTGTCTGTTGATGGCATTAATGAAAATCCTAATAATAGGGAAGTGACTAGCAGCGAACTTCCAGAATTGATGGCGACAGAGCAATCATAACATTAACTCTTTACCATAGTAAGAAGAGTTCTGTTCTAAATGCAGTTTCTGTGGGGAGGAGTAGATATTTGTTGCCATGTGTAGCATGATAAAGGTTTATTTGGATTGACATCTTTGAATGTTCAGCCTAGAACAAAAGTAGGGACCAAGCAGATTGAGCTTTGAACCCTGATGGTGTAAACAGGCATTTCACAGCAGAAGTTATCAGTGGAAAGCTAGAAATTTTGGCAGATGAAACAGTGGAGGGAAAGGGGAGTGGTGTATTAAAGAGACATTTGTCCATTGAACTTTCTCTCAGCAAGGCGGGAAACTGATTCAAAGAATACCGCCCCCAAATACACTCTCTCTCTCTCTCTCTCTCTGTGTTTATTTATTGTTTTCATACTTCTGAGTCATTTTTTCTGTGTTTTCCCAACATTAATTCTGTTCCATCTCTCCTTGCCCATGCTTTTCTTTTTTGTTATACACAGAATTGGTGCCTGCAAGTGGGGAAGCTTTGCCTCTTAGAGGCGCTGGTACAGGTTTCTGTATTCATCTGCTGGGGCGCCTCTTTGTGGTTCATCTGGGGATTAGCTCTCAACCAGTCTGGTGCCCCTTCCTTCGGTTGCCTGCCCTATGGTGTCTTTCTCTCTCTCTGGACTTGACTGCTCCCTCTTCATAACCTCAGGGCTACAGTGGACGTAGGTTCCACAGCTTCCTTCCAAAGCACTGATATTCTAAGCCTTTAAGCTATCTATTACTCAGCAGGATAAAAGGAAAGAATGAGTAGTTTAATTTACTTTGCTAAAATGACATATCTAATGACAGAATGTCTATACAGAGTAGTACTAGGACACAGGGTCCTTTCATCTTGATCCCTGGCAGACAACCTGACAGATGTGAATGACTGTTCACATCATCAATGCCACTAGTACGATTGGCAGTTTGGGCAGTGTCAGCAGAGCAACCAATTGTTGGACTGAAGTATGTCCTAGGAGTTTGTCTACCCAATGTGAATCCAATGGAGAAGAATCAAATTAGCTGACACAATGCTGACCACAACTTTTACGGGTGAGTCAGTGCAGATCAGGACAAATCACGTTCAGCATCATTTCCCACAACACACTAACTCCATGATGCTGCATATAAACTGTCCTAGTCTACACTGATGTAAAATTGTGATCAGAATCAAGTCATCTAACTTCATTCTTCATAATCAAAAGAAAATAAAGTCTCACAATGTTCCATTACACAGAGTGTACATGAATGTGTCTGAAACCAAAATCTTAATGTTTGAAAATCATATTCTAATGCAACAATTTCGAGATTTCCTTTTTTTCCCTAGTTAAAATAAAGATGTAATTAGTTTCAGTAGAAAAATAAATACAGGGGTATATGATATGGCTGCTCAGTGCATGGAAATGTATTAAGTCTATCTTTATAACTCTGTAGTGCGAGTAAACTTAAAAAACTGTTTTGTCAAGGAAAACTAATTTTTCTGATTTAAACCAATTCCATAATTATAAGAAAACACATGAGATTAGATTTTTAAAGAAAAAAATCATAAAAGAACAGCAAATATTTAGTGACGCAGAAGATAAGGATACACCCACTCCAGTTTTAACTTCTCAGGAGGCAGTTCTGTCCTAATGTCATCATAGTTTTCTACATCAGAAGGAATGAACATTGTAATTGGTCGACCCCGCATGAACATCTTAATATACTCTCCCTCTGTTGAAACAAAAAAATATTAATTGCAATGATTTTACTTTCTGTGTTCAATTCTAATGAATACCTCAATATTAAGATAAGAGATGCAAAGAATATATTTACAGTGTTATGATTATCTTACAAAATATGGGTTTGATAAAGGACAAGTAAAATTTGTGTATTCAGAAATTATACTTACACAATTATACATGCACAGTTACTGCTACCATAAATGCATTTGTGGTAACTCTTTGGATAACAGTGCATGTATCATTTTATACAAATACCTGATGAAACCTACATTTCAAAATTATCTCAAAATCTGAAGTTGGAATTATCATAAATAATATTTACCAAACATCAGCATCTTAAAACAGATAACAACAACAAGAAAAAGATGTGTCAAGCGGATATCATTAAAATCACTCAAGTACTCTGGTAATCTGAACATTCAGTAGAAATGAATAGATCACTTTTCCAGCAGTTCTATCACTTCTACTGAAAATATCTCAGCGACAAATAATGTGCACTTCCATAGCACGTATTCATGAACGGATCTCAGAATGCTTTACCAGACAATGAATTAAGCCTCACAGCTCCTCTTTGAGGCCCATTTTTCATATTGGGGAACAGATGTACAGAGAAGCTAAATGGTTTGCCCCAAATGGCACAGCGAGTCAGTAACAGACAGTAAGCCTTCTTAAAGGTTCCCTTGTTGTGACCACTAGATAAAACCATGGTCCCAGTGGAATCCTTTCCACACAACGTGCCAATTACAATTTCTGATGAAGTTTAAAATATATCAAGGACCTGATTCTGAGTTACACTATGAGCACTGTACGCCACTCTGGTAGCGTTAAAAGCAGTGTCAGGGGCCCTAGTGTAATTGAGAAACAGGCCCTAACCTAAATGATTTACTTATTATGGTTTAATTTATGGCCTATTTTCAGTATCTTTCCCCTTTAACAGTAATTAATATCAATGGTGAATATCACGAACAACACAAACTAAAAAATGTAACGTAATATTTCAGTGTAAAATATACAAATTTTATTAGATATAAACCAACCCCCACCCCCTAACAGAGTTTATCTTCCACCAACAGCAGAGCTCCCAGATGTTCCTGAGTATGATATCTGGAAATCCTAATAGTTAATACGATCACTCAGAGATCACAGCAGTCAGTTAACCAGTGAATAGGATCCTACAGCTTACTGACAAATAGGGGAAGAGTGGAAGCACAACTATTCAGCACTGAGGGATTAGCACTATGGCACTGAGAAGTGGCATAATGACACCTGAAGTGATTAATATTGCCAATTCCAAACTAATATGTTTGATTAATTTTTAAAAATATCTTGCTAAGAAAGAAACACAAGACAAGCCTTTTACAAGTGACCAAGCAATGTTTTTAAACCATTCTTGAACTTGAGAGGCAAGGTCACTGCCTCTCAGATTGCAATGTAGAATATTCTTGAAGAGATGTTTGTAGAAGATTATAATTTAGAGATGCTCCTTTCTAAGGGACAGTATTATGAACAGAGGAATTTGGAGATGTGCCATGAAGGTGGGGGTTGGGAACACCACATGGCTTTGCGTAGCAGCTCACTATAGAAGCTCTCCAGTTCCTTTTATTAAAGTTTTATTCCTTTCTCATTCACTGGTTTGCTATTTAATGAACCCCAGGATCATTACAAGCTGTCAGAAGTACTGAATGAGAAGGAAACTGCAGAGATTGTGACCTTAAGTCTGCATTTGCAACTGAAAGCAGAGACAAATGGAGGCACCAGAGAAACAGGTGAAGCATCAGGCACAGAAGCATTGGCATGTATTTGGTGAGCACAATAGTAGCTTGACTAGTTTAAGAAGTAGCGGGGAGGGGAGAAGCCAAAAAATGGATGTGTTGCAACCTTCTTCCAGTGTGCAATTGTCAGGCAATGTTGCAGAGACAGGGATTTCAATTGTATTTAGCAGCCACAGCAGCAGAGGAGAAAAATGATAAAGGGAAATCATCTATCTTTTTGCATGTTTTTGGGGAGGAACCACTGGATATTTATAACAACTTTAAGTCTGAAGAAGGTGAAACCATGAAGTTATTTTTTTACTGTATTTATAGTTTTTTTACTGACTAAATTTGAGAAGCATTACATGCCAAAAAAGAATGAAACATTTGAGAGACACGATTTTTTTACATGCATGCAAAAAACTGATGACACCATAGAGCAATATGTCATAGAATTATGGAAATTCAGTAAAATCTGGGACCATGGGCAGCGGGTGAACTATTGGTTGAGGGAAGCTAGCTCCCAGCAGGCCCCACCTCCCACAGCCTGAGCACATGCTTCCCTTGCTGGAGTTCACCCCTTCCACATGGCCATCAGCCCCCAACCCCCAGCCTCAGCCCTTGAACACAAGGTGGGCAGCACGCGGACCCCCCCAGTCCCTGCATGCAGGCTGGGGGTGGTCCCCCCAGCCTCCTCCCCTCTCCCAAGCACAGGATGGGCAGCCCAAGCGCCTCCAGCCTCCCTCCCCCGCATTGGGTGGCCCCAGCAGCCCCAAGTCCCGGCTGCCCCAGCCACAGCATGCTTCCCTGACAAGGAGCAGCCTCCTGGGCTGGGGCCAAAGGAGAAGGGCAAGCAGGAGGGGACTCCGGGAAGGAGCGTGGGCAGGGCCATGCTGGGCTGTTTGGGGAGGCATAGCCTTCCCCAGCCTATGCGACGCTCATGCCTGTGACTTTGTTGAGTTGCCAGAGTCTCTGGTCAGAGACAGAATCATTTGTGGCATTAAAGACAATGTGTTAAGGGAGAGACTGCTCCTTGAAGGAGATTTATCTTTAGAAACGGCTCTCCAAATATGCAGGGCAGCAGAAGCACAAACCAAAGAGCTGAACTCATTGAGATGGGGTTATCCATGTACTAAGTACAAAAGAATATAGCCAGAATTGGTATGAAAACCACTGCTAGAGAGAAGACTGGATATAGATGGTTATATGGACGGTGTGGATCACAACATGGTCCCAAACGAGGTGTTGCCTTTGGGAAATTGTCATAAATGTGGGAAGAATAATCATTTTGCAAAATGCTGCAGATCCTAAATGTAAAAACGTCAAGTGTATTTAGTTAAAGACAATCTTGAGGAGTTTTTCATAGATGTACTGGAATCTACCAAGTCTGATGAGAGGGGTTGGATACTGCCTATGACAGGAGCTCAGATTAATATTCTGTCTGAACAAGATTATCAGAGGCTGAATATAAGATCAAAACTGGAACCAACAAAAATATAAGTAACTGGTTATTCTGGAAAAAATATACCAGTGAAAGAGAGGTACATTGCTAGCATCAACCATAAAAACAGGTACAGGTTCCTTTTCACTGTGGTGCCAAAGAAGGTGACACCAATTTTAGGCCTGGCTGCATGTGAGAAACTCAGTCTGGTTAAACAGATGCTCTGACTACAAGATAATACTGAACCTGGCTATGAGGCACTCTTTTGGGAATATCATGGCCTGTTTCAATGGTTGGTTTTGCTTGTAGGGTGAACATATAATCCGGATAAACAAGCAGGTCCCTCTAGTTATTCATCCATGTAGAAAGGTTCCATTTGCACTCTGTGATAAACTCAAGGCTGAGCTTGCAAGGATGGAAGCAATGTAAGTAATACAAAAAATTGAGGAGCCACCAGAATGGGTGAGCTCCCTTCTCATCATAGAGAAAAGTAACAGCCAGTTATGCATATGCTTAGATCGCAAAGACCTCAACAAGGCTATAAAAAGAGAATATTTCAAACTACCAAGCAGAAAAGACATTATGGTTCAGTAAATCAAATGCATCCTCAGGGTTTTGACAGCTAAAATGAATCAAAGAAAGTTCAAAGCTATGCACATTTATTATCCCATTTGGAAGCTATAGATTCTTATGGTTACCCTTCAGCATAGCTTCAGCCCCAGAAGTGTACCACAAAACCATACATATAATCTAAAAACATATTAATGATGTTGACACCTCAATAGATATCATCATCATCTGGGCTCAACAAAAGAGGAGCATGACCATAGACTTTGGGAAGTCCTGGATGCAACTAGAGCTGCAAACCTCAAACTAAAGAGAGAGAAATGTGCGTTGGGGTTACAGAACTGACTTTTGTTGGGGACATTATTTCCAACCAAGGTGTAAAACCTGATAAAAGAAAGATTTCAGCCATTGAAATGATGCCATGTCCCCAGTCGAAGAAAGATGTCTAACTGTTAGTAAACTCTACACACACACACAAAATAATAAAACTACTGTTAGAGAACAAAGATTGGAAACAAGATAACAAATCTATTTCCAGTTATGAATGAGATGGAATGAGCATGGATAATGTTAGAAATAAAATGTAATTAGTCAAGGTTTCCTCCCAGAACCAAACAACTAAGTCTGAGAACTGGCAATCTAGTGAATACCTTAAAATACCTGAGGAAGCTCCAACTGAATTCAAAGGATTATAGGACTGATTGAAATTCTGTGGACTAAAACTGGGGCCCTGAAAACACTAGTAATTACTAGATCTGGACATATTGTGATCAGCCTAACTAGACTTGAAGGAAAACCAACTCAGTCACTGAGACAAAAGAAAAATTATGAGCTTAATAACCAAGCTGAACCACTATGCCAGGTTCTATGGCATGCTGATCTCTAACAAATCACAGAGCAATCAAATCTTAAAACATACTAAATAACTGCATTAAATTAGATTGCAAGCTCGCTACAGAAAGCTCTTCTCATTGTATTTGTCTGTAAAGCACCATGCATACTTATGATACTATATAAGTAATACCACAGTACCGTAACAGAAATAACAACACATTCAGGCTGACAAAATTTACATTTATCATAATTTAATACAGTAAAAGCTTTGTTATCCAACATGCTGGGATAATGGGGTGTGCTGATAAGTAAAACATTCTGGTTAACTAAGAGGAAGGGAGTTTAGTTGTGGGAAGGGGTGAAAGGCTGGGGGGTTGGGGCACGGGCTCTGGGAGGGAGTTTGGATGTGGGAGGGGGCTTGGGGCAAGGGTGCAGGAGAGGATGCAGAGTGCTGGATCTGGGTGGTACTCACCTTGGGAAGCTCCCTGCAAGCGGTGACATGTCCTTGCTGCTCCTAGGCAGAGGCACAGCTAGGTGACTCTGCATGCTGCCCCTGCCCCGCCCTGCCCCACTCCAAGCGCTGGCTCCGCAGTTCCCATTTGCCAGGGGCGGCACCTGCGGGGACATATCACAGCTTGCAGGGAGCTGCCTAAGGTGAGCGCCACCTGGATCTGGCACCCCGAACCTCTCTGCCCCAAGTCCCCTTCCATACCCAAACTCCCTCCCAGAGCCCATGCCCCACAGCTCCTCCCTCACTTGGACCCCTCATGGCTATTCCTCCACATAGGAGCAGCAGGGACTTGTTGCTGCTTCTGGGGAACCATGCGGAACCAGGTAGGGAGCCTGCCAGCCCCACACCAATCGGACTATAAACCGGGCTTTCAATGAAGATCAGAAATGGTGGTTTATAGAGCTTTCTGGCTGGTAAAGTGCCAGATACTACACCTTTTACTGTCTTTGCATTTACCAGTGTACAAAGAAATCTAATAACCAGCTAAGAAACCCAAAGAGATCTTTCAAACAGAGTGACTGTACCTCAAGATCCTACTCTATGTAAATGACTATGTAAATGACTAACAGATTTGACACACCTGTTTTATGAGGTGATTGTTCAGTCATTTGATGAGGTGAGTACTTGAATTTAAGTATTCTGTTCATTCTAAACCAAAATCCTTTGACTAATCTGACAGATGAATCAGTGTACCTGAATATCTGAATCATGAGCTAGTTACACTTGAGTTGTTAAAGCTGCAGTTTGACTGCTTGTGTGACATATTTAATTTAAAGCAGTTAGCTTTATTATTTGGCAACAACTTTTATTGTTGATTTATAGTACTTTGTTTTCTTGTTGTCTAACTAGCAGTCAAAGTAGATTCCAGTTAACCAAATGTATTAAGTCCTCTGACTTCAAAGAATGTGATTTCATGATGCATTTGCCAGTTTTAATGTACTCAAGTCAGCCATCTGAAACATCAAGAATTCATTTAACTTGAATTTCAAGCAGCCTTTAGTCCTAAAAGTAGAACTTCCCAGCACTGGAATCAAATGAAGCAAGATTTTCATCATATTCTGAACACAACTGAAAGACAGCATAAAAGTGACCAAAGGGCACAGGTCACTGAAAATTATAATTTTGCAGTATTGCACCAATTATTCCTATAAGTAATGAATAGTAGTTACTGGGTCCAAATGAAATTAACCCATTGTCATAACATTTTTTTCCCAGATTTGGACCTTAGCATCCAAAATATGGGTGTTAGCATGAAAACCTCCAAGCTTAGTTACCAGCTTGGACCTGGTAAAGCTGCCACCAGCCAGGGATTTATACAGTGCCTAGCTCACTGTGGTCTCCCCAAAACCTTCCCTGGGGGGACCCCAAGACTCAGATTCCTTGAGTCTCACAACAAAGGGGAATAAACCATTTCCCTTCCCCCTCCTCCCCTCCAGGTGTTCCCTCCCTGGGTTCCTGGAGAGATATACAGAAGCAAGCTCCGTAAATCTAAACAGAGGGACTCCACCCTCCCTGTTTCCAGTCCTGGAAACACAAGTACCGAGAGAGCTAATCTCTCTTCCCCCCTCACCCAGAGGGTATGCAAAGTCAGGTTTAGTAAATCTAACACAAAGAGATTTTCCCCCTGACTTCTTCCTCCCACCAATTCCCTGGTGAGCTGCAGACTCAGTTCCCTGGAGTCCCCACTAAAGAAAAACTCCAACAGGTCTTAAAAAGAAAGCTTTATATAAAAAGAAAGAAAAAGACATAAAAATGGTCTCTCTGTATTAAGGTGACAAATACAGGGTCATTTGCTTAAAAGAAAAAAATGAATAATCAGCCTTATCCAAAAAGAATACAATTTAAACATTCCAGCAACTACACACATGTAAATACAAAAGAAAAACAATATAAACCTATTGTCTTACTATCATTGTACTTACAACTTGGAAACAGAAGATTAGAAAGCCAGGAGACAGAAAGATCATTCTCAGAGCCGAGAGGGTCAGACACAAGACAAAGAACAAAGAACTCACACCCAAAACTTCCCTCCACTCAGATTTGAAAAAGTCTTGTTTCCTGATTGGTCCTCTGGTCAGGTGTTTCAGGTTACTCCTTTCCAGATGAAAGAGACATTAACCCTTAGCTATCTGTTTATGACACCCATGCATACAAGTTTTACTTTCTCAAGAATACAAAGTGGCTCAGCTTTGTTTCATTGTAATAAAGCAGGTATCAAAACAATGCATGGGTTATGAATGTATATAAATGAATATAAAAATAGTTGTCCAAATTCTCTGCTTGTGTAAATGGCTGCAGCTCCACTTTACTCACTGGAATTTTGCCCTTTTGCAGCTGTAGAGAATGTGGCTTAAAGCTGAGAATTATTTCCAATTAGCCAGACTAGAACTGCACTTATTTTACCAGAGATATGTATTACTTAGTTATATTTTTGTGTTGACACAGGCTACAACTGGTCTGAAACTGTTTAGATAATTATTCCAAACAAGTCATATGTTTAACTGATTTTTTTCAACATACTTGTTATCATGTACACTCTACAAAGACAAAACCATACTGGCTATCCACTGATGTTAAGGTAATAAAAATGAACCTTTTATGAAAATCTTGTATTCATGCTTCCATAATTTAACATACAAATACAGTATTGTCTCCAGGCATTTACAAACAAGCACTCACAGTGAGAACTTAAATTCCTGTTTAAAGACTGAATTTTGTGACTTTGTCCTCACCCACAACTATTTCACATTTGGGGACAATATGAACCTTCAAGTCAGTGGCACTGCTATGGGTACCCGCATGGCCCCACAGTATGCCAATATCTTTATGGCTGACTTAGAACAACGCTTCCTTAGCTCTTGTTCCCTAATGTCCCTACTCTACTTGCGCTACACTGATGACATCTTCATCATCTGGACTCATGGAAAAGAAGCCCTCGAGGAATTCCACGGTGATTTTAACAGTTTCCATCCCACCATCAACTTCAGCCTAGACCAATCCACACAAGCAGTCCATTTCCTAGACACTACTGTGCTAATAGGTGATGGTCACATAAACACCACCCTATACCGGAAACCCACTGACCACTATACTTACCTACATGCCTCCAGCTTCCACCCAGGACACACCACACGATCCATTGTCTACAGCCAAGCTCTAAGATACAACCGTATTTCCTCCAATCCCTCAGACAGAGATAAACACTTACAAGATCTCTATCAAGCATTCTTAAAACTACAATACCCACCTGCCGAAGTGAAAAAACAGATTGACAGAGCCAGAAGACTACCCAGAAGCCGCCTACTACAGGACAGGCTCGACAATGAAAATAACAGAACGTCACTAGCCACCACCTACAGCCCCCAACCTATCTTTAAAGATGATCCCTCACTCTCACAGATCCTGGGAGACAGGCCAGTCCTCGCTTATAGACAGCCTCCCAACCTGAAGCAAATACTCACCAGCAACCGCACACCATACAACATAAACACTAACCCAAGAATCTATCCTTGCAACAAAGCCCGATGCCAGCTCTGTCCACATATCTATTCAGGTGACACCATCATAGGACGTAATCACATCAGCCACGCCATCAGGGGCTCGTTCACCTGTACATCTACCAACGTGATATATGCCATCATGTGCCAGCAATACCCCTCTGCCATGTACATTGGCCAAACCAGACAGTCTCTACGCAAAAGAATAAATGGACACAAATCTGACATCAGGAATGATAACATTCAAAACTTCAACCTCTCTAACCACTCAGTGACAGACTTGAAAGTGGCAATTTTGCAACAAAAAAACTTCAAAAACAGACTCCAAAGAGAGACTGCTGAACTCAAATTAATATGCAAATTAGATACAATTAACTCAGGCCTAAACAGAGATTGGGAATAGTTGGGTCATTACATTAATTGAATCTATTTCCCTATGTTAAGTTCTCCTCACACCTTCTATGGGTCATCTTAATTATCACTTCAAAAGTTTTTTTTTCTCCTGCTGATGATAGCTCATCTCAATTGATTAGACTCTTCCTGTTGGTATGCATACTTCCACCTTTTCATGTTCTCTGTATGTATAAATATCTCCTGTCTGTGTGTTCCATTCGATGCATCTGAAGAAGTGAGCTGTAGCTCACAAAAGCTCATGCTGAAATAAATTCGTTAGTCTCTAAGGTGGCACAAGTACTCCTGTTCTTTTTGCGGATACAGACTAACATGGCTGCCACTCTGAAACCTGAATTTTCTTGGTGCTTATGGATTAGCTAGCTAGTCCTCAAAGTACAAAATGACTCCAGGCACCGCTCACTCCCCAACTGTTCGCTACCGAAGCAAGAAAGGAGGAGTGCAATAATGTGAAGCTTTGGGGAAGGGAGGTTATCTACAGCATCCTCAGATACAGAGTAGCTCTCTTCATCTTCTATCTGAAAGATACTGCATTTTTGGCCTTTGCTGGTATTTTGTGCATATTCCAGATTATTCTAAGGATACACTTTTTAATGTATTTAATCAAGATGTATTAATTAAATATTACTTGACCAAGCCTCTCCTTGAAAAAAAGTTACCACAGCATTTTCTTTGCTTCCCCCTTCTGTCTGAGACCATAAAATCTCATTAGGTATAACCCTGAGGGCAATGACAGTATAAATGCAAAATCTTTTGAAACAGTACAGATGGCAGCATATCAACAAAAATGTTTTCAAACAGAATGTATTTGCCCAGGGCCAAATTCCTGTAAATACAAGCTATGAAAACCAGACGTTTAACTCCCTTTTAATTTATATGGCTTAATTGGCACATTGAAGAACAAACTGAAATTTATTGGTTTCCTCCCAAAGTTTTAACAATTTTCTGGGTACAAAGAGATATTTCAAATTTATCTCAAACATTTCTTCTCTTTCCATCTCTTACCATCTCTTCCAGTAGTCTCTAGGAAGAGTTAGCTATTTCCTAGGGTAGTGCAAAGCAGAAAAGTAGGTGATCAGAAAGAGACAAGAGGAGAAACTTTAAAGAACTTTGAATAGAAAAACGTAATTTCCCTATCACCCAGGAAGGCAGTAAATACAGAACTGACAATTCTGTATTATAGCCTAGTTGAGGGATGTTCTGACTCACCATTCTATGCAGAAAAACACTTTTTAAAGTGGCAGAGACTTATCTTGACAGCTACTAAATCCCTGTGCAGGACTTTGAAACGTCCCCCCGAATATAGGGGAAAAAAGGGAAAAGAAAAACAAAGAGCTAGAATTGGTATGATCAGGGACCAGAGAAGTCAAAAAGAAAAAAATATATATATATTGGAATTAAGGCAAACATTTTCAGCTGTATACACAATAATTCAGTTGCAGATGCAGTTCCTACATTGTACGGATTATTATCTATTATTTGCATCATTGTTGTTATTGATAAAAGGAGTTACATATGCAATCCTATTGTACAGAGCATTACAAATGAGAATGCTGGAAATGAGCTAGAGTAAAGTAGGAAAGACAAGCTGCTTTTAAAGCATCAGTACTTTACACCTTAATACAACACTCTGATGAGAAGGATCAATTATAATAGGTGTGACAAAATGGCCGATGTTGGTATGGTGGGTGTCATGCTTTTCTTGGTGTGTGTGTGTGTGTGTGTGTGTGTGTGTGTGTGTGTGTGTGTGTGTGTGTGTGTGTGTGTGTGTGTGTGTGTGAGGACGCCATCCCTTGCCCCTGCTCTTGGGGCACCAAGGGCCCTGCTAGTGGCCCGGGAAGGTGGTAGAGAAGGGAAGTGGGGAAGGGGTCTGGGTTTGCTCCTCACCCTGAGCCCCAGCCCCTCTCAACCCCTATGGGTTTCTTACCCTCTTCCCCCTTGGGTAGGGTTACCCTTGGTCCTTGATGCTGGGGGAGCGAGTCTCTCTTCCTCCGGTTCTCTGGTCTTTCAATTCTCAGCAATACACCTCCAAACTCCAATCCTTGCTCCACACTGTCCACCAGAAGCAGGGTTTTTTTTTATCCATTAGATTCCTGGCAGAGCCTTAATTGGCTACAGGTGCTACAATTAACCTGTAATAACTTTCCGTAGACTACAGCAAACCATGCCTTCATTAGCTTAGGGCTTATATATCTCCCCTTGACCACTCTCTCACTGCTCCCTGACCCTGCTGTATCACAGGATAAAAAAAAGGTATCCCACTGAAGACTAAAGTATAAGGTAAAAGGTAGGTCCTAAAAACATGGAATTGGCACAAAGTTGAATCTTTGATTTCAGTTTCTAGATGACAGAAAAGTTAAAGATGCCAAGTTGCAAAAGCTACCTTCAGCATAGATGTCTTCAGCAAAGAGCCCAATGTCACAGTATGTTCCAAATACTGAGCAATATCATCATGAATTTCATGTAATTTCATCAGCCAACATATCAGACAATACATCTTCAACTAAAGCTCAAGTTTACAGAATGCAAATTTAGGGGTGAACGGAGAGAATGCCTTCAAAGATAACACTGCATTAAATTAGTTCCTCTAATGTATGGAAAAGCAGCTGAGGAGTGCTAGGGCATGCTGGCCATATGCCTTTCCCCTCACTATACCAGCATCAGGAGATGGAATAGGAGGAACCCGAGCTTTGTAACTCTGCGAGGAGGGATGGTCCCAGAGTCCAGACTCAAGTCCAAATATTTACAAGCAATTTTTAGTCCCGCAGCCTAACCCCCGTAAGTCCGAGTCAGCTGAGCTGGGCCAGCTGCAGCTGTGCCACAGATCTTTTATTCCAGTGTACACATACCCAAAGAGGTATAGGAAGATTGGATGAAAGCTAGAGAAGCAAACGGAATGAGAGATAGTTCTTTCCTTTAATTATGAGGTAGGAAAAACTGCATCTCTGTAATTATCTGGAAGAGGGAGCATGAATACGTTAATGAAATGTGCTGACACTATAGACATGGAGTCTTAAACTCCCATCTGACTGCAAGGAGGCGATGTGTGCCTCTTCTATAGGAATGCAAAGTTAATCAGTGGAATTCACCCTGAAGGGCAAGAAATCACGTGCAAGACATGTGGAATTTTAAGGGTCCAGGACAGAGAATTGGGAGGGAACTGAAGATAGTAGCAAAGTAAAATATAGGGACCTAGGGCCTGGTGCAAGGGAGCTCTTTCCATTCACTGCAGCGGGATTTTGATCGGGCTCTATAAAGGAGCAATATATACAGAGAGTAAGAAAATGAGATTGATCTGGGAAAAATGCCAGCTAATTAATCTGGGAGAAAATAGTCCAAATGCAGGTATTCAATGGAAAGAAGAAATCTGGGATACGACAATGGTGAAAGAGCCCTATGGGTGATACTGGACAGCAAGCTAGACATGAATTTGCAAAGTGATATGGCAGCCAAAAAACAAACGCTGAATTCAGCTTGGGGCGGCACATGCAAAGTCAGCATGCCGTGGGCAAGGGGTAATAGCCCAGCTGCAAAGAGACCTGAAACACTGCATTCATTTCTGAGAATCAGAGTCCCAGACTACTGACAAACAGGAAAGATTTCAGAGGAGACTAACCAAAATGAAAAGGGACTCAAAGGAGTAACACAGGAGGAAAAGATTAAAGAAATTTATATTTATAGATGAGCTAACAGAAGACTAATGGGTAGGGGTCTCAAGAGAAGATGAAAGCTGCCTACAAGTATCTGAATGATATAAACTGCAGAGGGATGGAAACAAGAAAGGGAAAATTCCGGCCCCCCCCCAACCAGGCAAACCTGCCTGATAATGAGATGTCTCAGCATGTACAATAGCCTCCCAAGGGCAAGGGGGAAACCCACATCACTTTGTACTTTTAAAACAAGACTGGCAAAATATTTGAAAATGTACTGTAGAGAACAATCGTTCATTGCTAAGGAGACAGACTGGAAGGCCTCACCAGTCTTTGTCATCACTAACTGCTACAATTCTAGGAAGGGGAGAATCTGCTCGACGTATTGAGAAAGCATATAAATTATCCAACTCTGTAATATCATTGGAGTAGATAAGCGTAATCACTACCAAGCAGGTGCTCAGATACCATGGTGATGAACACCATATAGACAATCATTAAACTCCCTTTCCCCTACAAATTAATCCTTCCCATCTGTCATCTGAACTGCTGTATATTGTCTACTCAGTGAATTCTAAAATGTTAAGACAGTAAGAGCCATAAGGCACATGGCTCAACCCCACTTGTTTACATCATAAATACTGTGTTTTGGCGTGTTTTTAAGCTAATCCTGACATTTACAAACTAAAAGAACAACTGTAAAATTAAAAACAGCTCAGCTATGCACTACAGAAATCTACAGTTAATTTGATTCAGCAACCTATTACTTTGTAATCATATGCAGTTGTCTTCGACCACCTCCAGGCAGGGGTTTTGGCCAGGGGGAAGAGAGATTCCAGCATTTTCATTACGTAAAATGATTCTTTCCTTAATGCCAGCCTCTTTCCCAACAGCTTTCCCTCCCTTCAGCTCTACATCCAAGAATGGAATACATACACTATCCTGGGGAGCAAAGATCTTGAAGCTAGTTTCCAGTTAGATATGCTTCCTGCATCACAGCACCTTTAGCCAAACCACTATGGTCATAAAAAAAAGTGGCTGCAGTTTTTCCACTGTGGAAGAATTTGACAGTAAAAGTATAAATTTATTATTTTAAAATGTTGTCAAAGTGCTATCCAGGCAGTCCAAATCTATCTTAAAACAAATAAATTGATGTGTAATGACTTCACTCTTTAAAGGATATTTAAGGGTTAATAGTTTTACTGTAATGTAAACTGTAATGTTAAATGTAAGTATAAAACTTTGTTTCTTCACACATGAATCAGCTGGCAGAGGGGGCTACTGATAGACAAGTAACAATTCCATTACATACTGCTGTGAAATAGCAGAAAGCAATCAGCAGTTGCTCTGGAATAAATTCTATTGCTGTATAGCTAAAATCAAGGGCCAGAAGAATGAACGTTGAATGTATATATTTCATAAGCTCAGTACATCTAGTGCTATCTACCTGCTTAACAGATGAAATTCAGGCTCCACTGGAGCCAATGGCAAAACTCATTGATTCCCTCAGTAGCTCTGTGCGGAGGTGACATTTAAGAGAACAGAAAGTTAGCAAAAAATAAAACATACAAAGACAAACAGAAAGGGTCCAACTGCACCCTCAGATACACAAGTGACTTCAACATTGGATCTACCTGAGGAAGAAGGACCTAGTGAGGGCTTTAAACTCACCAACGTAGTGAGGTGGGCTTTAAACTAGACTTTGTAGATATGTCTACACTGCAATTAGACAACCGTTGCTGGCCTATGCTAGCTGATTCGGGCTCAAAGGACTCCGTTTATGGACTGCTTAATTGCGGTGTGGACATTTGGGCTCAGGCTGCAGCCTGAGCTCTGGTACTCTCCCACCTTATGGGTCATAGAGCCAGGGCTCCAGTCCCAGCCCAAATGTCTACATCACAATTAAACAGCATCTCAGTCCGAGCCTGCTGGCACAGGCCAACTATGGGTTTTTAATTGAAGTGCAAACATAACCTAAGGGGGCAGGTGACAAAATTCCACAAGCAAGTATAAAAAAAAGATGATTTTGACAAAGGGCTGGAAGTAGTAAGGGGGGTCAGGATGGAAAATTATCACAGGGTATAGAACCAGCAAGAGGGAATACAATCTGCTCAGCATCTTAGATGTGTACATACAAATGCAAGGCGTAACGGGAATGAAAAGAAAAAGCTGGAAATCTTAGCAGACAAGCAAATTATGACTTAACTGGCACCACAAAGACTTGGTGAGATAAATCTCATGAATGGAATCTCTGTATAGAGAGGGATAATCTGTTCAGGAAGAACAGGCAGGGACGAGATGTGGTATTATATGTTAAGAATGTATACACTTGTTCTGAGGTCCACAAGGAGGTGAAAGCAGACGCGTTGAAAGCTCTGGCTGAAGATAAAAGGAGGAAAACAGGGGCACCATTATGGTAGGTGTCCATCACCTACAGACCACCAAACCAGAGGGAGGAGGAGAAGAAAGTATTTTTAAAACAAATAACCTCAATACCCCAAACACAAGACCTCGTAGTAATGGGGGGACTAACTACCCAGATATCCGTTGGAAAAGTAAAATGGAAAAACACAAAATGTCCACTATGTTCTTGGAATGTGTTGGGGACAACCTCTTATTTCAGAAGATGGAGGAAAAACCAGAGCAGCAGTTATTTTAGACTTAATTCTGACTAACAGAGGAAATTAGTTGCAAATCTGAAGATGGAAGGCAACGTAGGTAAAATTGATAATGAAAGTTTCTAAGAAAAAGGAGAGAGATCAGCAAAATAAGGACAATGGACTTCACAAAAGCACAAAGCTAACTTTAAGAAACTGAGAGAACTGGCAGGTAAGGTCCCATGAGGAAAAAATTTCAGGAGAGGTCGCAGTTTTCAAAGAGACAGTATTTAAGGTACAATAGCAAATTATCCCAAGGAAAGATAAGAGGAATAGTAATTGGCCAATACGACTGCAACAACAGCGCTTTAATGACCTGGAAATCAAAAAGAAATCCTACAAAAAATGAAGTGGAAACACAAATAAATTGTTAAGGATGAGTACAAAAGAACAGCGCAAACAAGAGCAGGGACAAAATCAGCCCTACATTTCTATGATTCTATGTATCTGATGGTGAAATGGTGAATTGGGCCTGGAGAGGCCAATTCTGTAGTCCTCCCTTAGGCATGAGTCACGCTAACATCAAGTTTTGCCCTTATGAGCTCGAAGACTGAGTCCAGAGTCTGCACAACAGTAAAACGATGGTAAAGAGAAAGAGGAAAGAAAAGTATTAGGAATTAACAAAGCACTGAAAATTACTAAAAATAACAAAATTAGGAATGTACTGTGTGTTTTTCATTAATTCTTTCACATATGGTATTTAATTTATTGCTATACAAAAATGTCTTTAGGGATTGTACTTTTTATAAAGTGAATAAGTGAGTCATGTACAGAGCTGCTATCACTTTAGACTTTATAGTCATAAAAAAGAACCCTGGCATCCCAATGAAAAAAAGTTATTTTTATCTTCTTTAAGATATACAGAGTCTTTGGCACCATACTCCATCCTTCTGGGTGTATAAATTTGAATACTTTATGGTTAGTACTTGAAATCACATCTCTGCTGAAATAAGAAAATGCAGGTTTTTGCTACGTGATTATAAACACCTGCTGGTAAAGAACTTAATAGAACAATTTTAGCTAAGGGCCTAATAATGCTGTGGTAAGCACCTGCATAATTCACACATGCTTTTGTTGGATTTCACGGAATAGGCCATATGCCTTCCAGCACTGGAATTTGTTCTATGAATTTGGTTTACAAGGATTAATGAAGCAAAAGGGGAAAAAAATTCCTGGAGCAGGCAAAAATAATATTTAAAGGTCTAATATTAACTAAATGCTATCATCATTGCTGAATCATCCTTGTCTTTATTGTGTCTGTCCCAGCTGGGGTCTAGGAAAGTTCAGGACTTGGATGAGGGCTAACTGGCTTCAACTCAACTCAGAGAAGACAGAGGTAATGTTGGTGGGGTTAGTGATAATAGAGAGAGCATGGCCACCATCTGTAACAGGTGAACACCTTAGCTGAGATATTATTCCCAGGGTTACTCAACAGAATGCCCATGCAGCAGCTATGGCCAAGAGTGCTTTATTTTTCCTGTCTGCTCCAGCAGGAATGCAGAACCCTGATACAATTATTTATGCCTTGCTTATGTTAAAATTAAACTGTTATACTGTGCTTTGTACTGTGCAACACACTAAGACCATTCAGACACTAAAGTTAGTGCAGAAAACTCTGAAACATCAGTGCAGCACAGAGAGAGCAATGCAGTGAGAAAGGTAAGTTTTGCAGAGACCATGAAGATCTCTGTCCACTTGAGGGGCTGTGTTTCTGTCATTCATGGGGTGGTGAGAGGCTCTAGAAAACATCAGATTTTTTTTGAAAGGGTGGGATAGCAAGATAAGCCTATGAACTGGATAGGGAAGGAGATCAGAGCTTACTCTCTGGAGGGTATGGAGGTAGAAACAGAATTAGTCTCTCAGTTTAGGCCCCTCAGGACAAGTTTACTTATTCTACAGATTGTAAGAGTAAAACTTTTTTTTTCAAAATGTATATTTGTTGAGCTTTTTTTTTACAACATTTAACCATTTTTTAAAGGGGAAGAAACATATTTTCCATGCTAGGAATCTCATGCTGCAGTCAAAGGTGCTGTTCCTTCAGGGACTCGTTTAGATTAATTCTCCTTTCTTGTAGCAGTCATTACCTCAAACCTTGCACATTTATAATTAGGAGATAACGTCAATGGAAAAGAATGTTTTCACAAGATAATAGAACTCTGGATGCTAGACAAATGTAGTGCTAAGATGTAAAAGTGTAAGAAGCTTACCTTGTGACTTTCTGCTACAATCAGGTATGGAATCCTGAACCACTAATAATTTACTTCACAATAATGATAGGATTCAAACAGATCATCATAAAAGATTGAGTAAAAAAATATATACTAGAATAAAGCAGCACCAAGTTGTCATCTTTCATCCAGCTCTCCCATGAAAACGTCACCAGTATCTCAGTGTGTATTTGGTTTCTTTTCTTAGGGCCTGATCCAAACCCCACTAAAGGCCAATGGAAAAACTCATTGACTTTAACAGTAGAGGGTTGGGCTCTTAACTGGCACTGCTTCCTCCCTTTAAGGCCGCTAAGGTTTATTAATTCATCTCAGTCCAAATTACAGTTTGTGCCTTCTTTAAGCCTGGGAGTACTGCAAGTGAGCTAAAGTGAGACAGGTATATATGGTTAGCTGGACCAGGGCCAAAGTGCTTAGCACATTGTAGGATTATTTAACGCTAACCTGTGGGGTGTACAGCATGTGTGTTGGAGGTGGAGGGGAAGAGGTGAGTGTGCCTACATGTTTTTTACTTACTTATAAGTATAAATGGACACACCTGATTTTTACTTATTTAGTGGGCGATTTGGTTTGATGTTTGAGGGTTTTTCCCCCACTGCTTTTTAATATTAAAATATTGAGCCTCATCTCCTCCCCATTTTTTTTCCTGGAGATTCTATAGATACCTAGAAAACTAGCATAAGAATTGACAAGCTTCAGGAACCTTGGTTAGTGACAGGAAAGAGATTTTCACTCAGACTGTTTAAAACTCTTGGCTTAAGTTAAAAGCTATTAAGCTCAAACTCTCCACAAAATACATGGGAGAAAAAATGACACACCAGATTCTAATGTTTCTAAAAATCAAAGGAGGATGGGAGGGGGCATAAACAAAATGTAATAATGTTTTGTTCTTTTGGAGGTTAAGGGCTACGTTCCAATATATAATAGAAAGAAACTACTTAAATTTGCACAGATTTTTTATAGTGAATTTTTACTGTTCCTAAAGGTGTTGGATTGCCAGTCATGGAGACACACCTCTGTGCTCTCTCCTTTCCACTGGGTGTAAAAGCATAGGCTCTGAAAACCCAATAGGATCCCCTCACGAGCCCAAGCAGAGAGGGCACACAGGGGGCAGGAAGGGTGTGTTGGGGTGGAGTGACAGAATGGAGTGCTGGGGACATTCCATGGAGCACTGCAGACCATAGGGTAGACCACAGAGGTTGCTGTCACATAGGCTATATTTACCCTTATGGTGGCGTGTAGAGTAAAGGCACTTCAGGTGTAGCTCCATACTGCAATGAAAGGCTCTGACAGCAGGGAGGCAGTGGGATGCAGATGGACACTACACTGCTAAACTGCTTGGGCATGCAGAGAACCTGTGTAGGATATACACAGTAGGGGTTCAAGCATGTATGGCACTGTACTCACCTACGCCATGCCTCAATGTATACACTGCTATTTACACCCAGGCTCGCTGGGCATACAGCGTCCATAGTCTACACACTGCCCTAAGTGTAGATATACCCTTAGACAGATCCCTAGCGATACATTGTGCCAGGTACTTCTTCAGGCCCCAGAACAGCCCAGGATTATGAAGACACAAAGGTGGCTTACAACAACCAGAGCCAGAGCCTTAGTCCCACCCCCACCAGAGCTGTACCTCGTAGAGGCACAGCAAAACGAGTATAAGACAGACAGAAGCAACATAGGCTTCCCCAACCCATTGTGCCAAGGATGTCTCAGTCCTGAAGTGGAGGGACTACCTCTGAAAATAGCGCACTGCTTGCCTGTGAAATCCTTGGCCTTTCTGGTCAGACAGCCAGAGGGGCTGATTGTGATAGTGATACTTATGTGAGCAGTTGTCCAGACTAATGGAGCTTTTAGTGCACACCAACAGAGTCCACATGTACAATTAGTGCACACAAGAACATACACCTCTCTGCATAGACAAGCCAGCTCTGCATAGTACATTGTAACTAGGAGGTTTGGTATACAGTGGCTATATCCACTTGGAGAAAAAAACATAATTAGAAAATGTGTTAACTAATGTGAGGTTAAACACAACTTGGTACTTAACTTGTCTTTGTCTAGTTGTGTTTTAAAATGTGCTGGCTGGTCATGTTAACCTCAGTGGGGGATCACCTATGGTTTACCACAACTAGATAAAACATTTAAAATTACAGTTGTCCTAGGGCACATTAAAGGCAGAACTGTGTTTAACACAGCCATTTTAAAGATGTTAGTGAACACATTTTCTAATAAGATGCTTTTCCCCCCTCCACTACAGACAAGACCAATGTCAGCTGAATCATCCATCTCTGGTATTCCTTTGATTCTGATCCATATCAATGCAACATATTGCTCCACTCCTCAAAAGTTATTTAGGTAGGCTCTCATCATTTCGTGAAAGCCCAGACCACACACAGATTAATTAAACCATTTTCCATCTATCTAGGTACTTATATGGCGTCTGCCAACTTGTTTCACAGAATTTAGAGTCTCTGGGATATGTCATTTGCCAGGACGATATGGGTGAAGGCGAGTCCAGTCTCAGGTTACATGGGAGGACACAAGGAAGAAAGAAATAAAAATGTAAAATTTTTACTTCTACTTGCAGAGTGTATCATTGCACTGTAAGTTGTGTTTGCCAAAGATTTGATTCGTTTTTGGAAAACTTTGTCACAACTGAAATTACAGACAGATTAGAACCACTTCTGTACAATAAACCCCATTAGCAAATATTTTGCCTTTAAAAGCATCATCACTGTATACACAAGAGGCATTCATTCTCAATGACTGTTGAATCTGGGTTGGTGCTTCATATTGTCATGAAGCATTTCCTGGCTGCTCTTTTATGAAGCCTTTGTAACAAGGTTGTTCATATTGTTTTAATAGGAGATTTTTGATAAGCTGGAATCAATTAAAAAGATTTCTGTAATGCATTTTTTTCAGCAAATTTGAAAATTAAGAAAAGGTACTTTGATTAAAGCTTGTTTTGATCTCATAATAATGAGAAAAAGTATGAGAATTTCCAATTAATTTTGTTTTTTTCCATTTGAATTATAGAAAATCTAAGGGCAGTGCAAAGGAAAACCAAAGTATATACAATCTTACAGCACAGAATGTGTACATTGCAGATTTGTTAATACAATAGCAAAGAAGAGGGATTTAAAAGGGAAGAGAAACTCGCTATACAGCTGTGAATAGCATGCACTGAGAAAACATGCTCCAGATTTTGAGCTGCATGCTTCAGTTTCTACGTTATCAAAGCAGAGTGATGTTAAGACACAAGAATGGATTTTCTTTATTGTCAGTAGATTTCAACACATTCCATCATTTTCAGAAAGATTTTTTTTTCCATCCGAACAAGCCAGCAGCAGCAGGTAGTCACAGAATGCAAAATTTGTTGACGCAAAAGAAATATGCTTTACAAGAGATTTTTTTTTTTTTTTGCCATAGGAGAATATTTTAAGCCTTCAGTCTCCACTCTTAACCAATCAGCATTCATCTGCTATAATATTGGCAAGACAGAAAACTGAAGTAAACAGATCTTTTAGTTGGCACTTCTTGATATTGTGGTACATTAGGCAATAATGCAAGACTTTTAGACCCCTTATTCCTCATGTGTTCATATTCCTCTCTCAACAAACAGAATAAAGTATATAGTAATTTACTTTTAACTCCCCAAGAAATCTCCAAGAAATAAACAGTGTGCACTTTTTTTTTAAAATTTAGTTTAATGGTAAAAATGAAGTATTTACTAAACTGCACAGTCCAAATTTACAGGATCATTCATGCACTGATCATTTGACGGTGAAAGGCCAAATAAAAGATCCATAAAAGCAGTTAAATTAGAAAGCAACCAACTGGCACAGCTTAATTCTTACCTTGGCTGTTTTTTTCCCGAGTTGACATTTTTGCTGGTTATGGGACAGAAATAAAATAACTTAAAACTTTCTGAAGTCCTACCTACCTGGGGTGAAAACTTTGTTACACAAGTCCAATATTTTCTATTTTATTTTTAACAAGCAAGCATATTATATATATTTCCTCTATATAGATAGATAGATATACTCTCTCTCTCTAGGAAATAATTAACCACTTCATATATTTCTATGTTTGATAAAAGCAATACAAAATATTCCTCTCTCCCAGGGCCTTGAAATCACAAAAAACCTCTCACTGACTTCAAAGAGCTTTGCATCGAGCCCTACAACTTTTAGCAACAATCAACTGAATTAACTGTTGGAGTAACTATTACCTTTATGTAAATTCTAAATCAGTGCTTCAGAAAGATATTTCATAATAACTTGGTTGTCTCCATTGGGGTAATATTCAATTAGCAAAATTAGATCTCTCCAATTGCCCCAATATGTAAAAACAAATGTTTTCACTTACCTTGGCTGACAATGACATCTTTATGTCTGGGGGGAAAAAAATCACAAATTATATAATCAATGTATATTAGGTATAATATTAATATTACCTAGCTTCTACACAGTACCACATTATGTTGTCTTACCAGACCTTCAAAAAAAAAAAAAAAAAGCACCAAGAAAAACCCCACCACAACCAACCAACCCACCCTGGATTCACAAGAACTAGATAACTTCATTGGAGGATAGGTCTGATCCAGTACGAAAGTTTTTATGTTCCTATGGATGAAACTGTGGGATAAGATGTTAGATAACCAATCCTAACGAATACAGTAATGCCCCCCCCACCTGTTGTCTCTTGTTTATACTTTGATTGTAAGCCCTTTGGAGTAGAGACCATCTTTTTTCTTCTCTGTTTGTACTATGACTAGCATAATGGGGGTTCCTAGGAGCTACTGCTGTACAAATAAATGATACTAATAAAAATACTAAAATCATATTAGCATTTGTATATGGGAAATTCATTTTTAGATAGCAAAAAAACCCACCCAAAAACATAAAAAGCCTAATTTTTGGAGATGACGAGCACATTCAGCTTGCATTCAAGGTTCTCAGCACCTGTGAAAAATCAAGCCATGAGGTGACTAGTCCATAATGATTACGAGTTCTTTTGAATAATTATCCAAGAACCTGTATCAATGGGACTATTAATGTCAGAAAATGTGATGCTGATACTGGCTCACTGCAAGTCAACTTTACCACAGCCCCACACAGACTCTCTAGATAAACAGCATTAGGTTTGCTGAGGGACACACAAAAGAAGTCTTCATAAGTGCTGACTTGTTAGTCTACACTCAAGGAAGCGCCATGCATGAAAAAAAAAAATCTCAGTGCTTTTCAGAAAATGGGAGGAAAATTTAAATTTCCTTAGAATAACCTCCTCCTAAAGGTTTCCAGCTTGTTCGAGTGCACTTATTTCATGAAAACTGTAACTGTCTTTAAGCCGAGTAGCAAAATGGAGGTCAAATATTTGTATGGAGGTCAAACATATATAACAGTGATAGACAGTCTCTCTCTCTCTCTCTCTCTCTCTCTCTCTCTCTCACACACACACACACACACACACACACACACACACACACACACACACACACTCTTCTCACTGCTGGTTCAATCAACCTTATTCTGGTTGCTAAATGGAAGAGTCCAGACTTGGATTCCCAGCTGATTTTAAAAAAGTGGATAACTAGCTAAGGTGACAGTTACACGACTTCCTGCTATTTTATTGGGATGATTTATAGCATGACACTGGCTTTAAAACTGCTTCTAATAAACAAAGTTCAAAATCTGGGTCTAAAGTCCAAAGCATGTATAAAGGGATTTTTGTCCAGGGCCCAAGTTAGGGCTGGGTCCCTGTTTCCTCACACCAAAAATGGGATTCTTCTGATGCATTTGGGCCTTTGCAACTTCCCCTAATAACCTTAAATGCAATAAGCAAAACACTGCCCTCCGATACATGCACACAAGCCAACTGATTCAACAGGAGTTGGGCATGCATTTCCAAGGGCATATTTGTAAAAAGTTGGTATTTACATGTCTTTCTTTCCACTTCTCCTCCCATCCACTCCCCAGTCTAGAGTGCTTTTACAATGAATTTCAGTGCAGAGACAAGTGAAAGATATGATACTTTCATAAAGAACATAGTACACAGTCTTCAGGTGAGATGATGGCAAAATGTTTTCAAAACTTTTGAAGCTTCGCTTACATTAAGTATTTCAGGCTAAACAATGACCTGATGATGCACTCAGATGATTGTTTTTCTCCAACAATTATTATTATTCCTAATTCTTCTGGCCCCCATTTAATCCACAATCACTGAAAAGTATATTTTTTTCTTATTCTAGGGAAAGACTGTAGAAGTGGAATAATTGCAGCATTTCAAAGGATAAGCAACATATCATAAAAAATGACAAAATATCTATACTGAGTACATGTCTGAACTACTGCACAAATTCAACATGCCTGTAAAGAGCAACTGTTTTTAAATGTAATGTCTACTATGGTTAAGTTGTTTTAACAGGATAGCAATAACTGAAAAAAGGAACTTGATAAGCTGAAATAAAGCCAGAGGATTTAGCTAGAGAGTTTTTCAGTCTTTAAATAGCTTTAACCAGTATCCAGCAACAGCCTGTATTGCCAGAGGAATTTCAGATTTCAACAATAAAAAATATTTAGAAAAGGAAAGAAAATTGTGTGCAGAATGTGTAAACCATAATCCTTAGTGCACAATACTTCAGTGTTCTACAGAATTCTCCAGTCTAGGTATAAAGCTATTACTAAATGTATGTATTGCTGTCAGGTAAGATTAGCATATTATTGTGTGTCCCTTTCAATTTTAAGTTTTATACTGGTCCTGAAAATCTGCATGAAAACAACCTATTTTACATTATTAATACATTCATTAATGCCAGCAGATTTGAATTTGATTTTTTAATTTCATTTACAAATTCAGAACTTATTTTAATGATAACCTCCCTGTATTTCATCAGTATTCTTACCTTTATTTCCACACATCATTTTGCAGCTTCATTCAAAGCAATTCTATTTAAGCCATCTTTACAGTTAATTAGCTCTACAGTGAAGTTACTATGTAAAAAGACACCTCTTTACTGAATACATCTGCTCCCTGTGTGTATTCAGAGTTGTATTTGTTTATACCACAGAAATAAATGTTACTCCTTGTTCTTTGTTAGCACTGCAGAGCCAACACAGTTAAGCTTTGGGTATGTCTACACTACCTGCCGGATCAGCAGGTAGTGATCGATCTATTGGGGATCGATTTATCACGTCTACTGCAGACGCAATAAAATTGATCCCCAATCGCTCTGCTGTTGACTCCGGAACTCCACCACGTGCGAGAGGCGGAAGCAGAGTTGACAGGGGACCGGCAGCAGTCGACTCACTGTCATCCTTACGTCCAGGTAAATTGAGCTAAGATCTACCGACTTCATCTAAGCTATTTGCGTAGCTGAAGTTGCGTATCTTAGGTCGACTACCCTGCCCCCCCCAGCGTAGACCTAGCCTTTATGCCTTATTATGTATGATCAATACCGTTTAAAAAAAACCTACTAAATTTTGAGGCCCTGATTCTGCAGACATATATATATATATGCTTAACCTTACTACTGCTTGAGTTTGATGGGACTACTTGCAGTAGTAAAAATAAGCATGTGCATAAGTGTTTGCAGGATCAGGGCCTAAAATCAAACTTCTGCAAACTCATCAAAAATTAAGAGAATAGCACAGATGTATCGAGACTATAATTTGGCCTTTTATACCCGGTGATATTGCTCAAGGAGGAAAAAAGACCTGTTTCACTTTTCAGGTTGAGTTTGCAGAATGGGCCATGAGAAAAAAATCTTTACTTGTAAACTGAACATATCTGAAATATGAAAACATGGAACCTCACAATGCCATTTTACAGTTACTTGTAAGTGTAAAACTGCAGCTAAACATAAATCCAGAAAAGGCACAATTGAATTTACAATGAAATAAAAGCTTTGTCTGAAACCTTAACATTTCAAAATTTATTTTTAAATGAAAAAAAGAGAAGTAGAGAAAACTTACAGCATCATAGAACTGTAGGATTGGAAGGGAGCTTGACAAGTCATCTAGTTTAGTCCCTTGTGCTAAGGCAGTTCTAAATATTAGCTAGACCATCCCTGACAGGTGTTTGTGGAATCTCTGTCATTGGAGGTTTTAAAGAACAGATTAGACAATCTCTCTAGGTAATTTATTCCAGTGTTTAACTACCCTTACAGTAGAAAGATTTTCCTAATGTCTAATCTAAATCTCCACTGCTGCAGTTTAAGCCCATTACTTCTTGTCCTATCCTCAGTGGCTAAGGAGAACGATTTATCACTCTCCTCTTTGGAACAACATTTTACGTACTTGAGGACTGTTATGTCCCCTCTCGGTCTTCTCTTCTCCAGGTGAAACAAATTCTGCTTTTCAATCTTCCCTTACAAGTCATGTTTTCTAGACCTTCAATCATTTATGTTGCTCTCCTCTGGACTGTCTTGCTTATTAACATCCCTGCTAATACATCCCAGAATGATGTTCGCGGTTTTTGCAACAGTGTTACACCATTGACTCATATTTAGTTTGTAATCCACCATAACCCCCAGATCATCTGCGGTACTTCTTCCTAGGCAATCGTTTCCAAGTGGAGAAATCTGTACATAAATGACCGTGGGCCTTAACATGCATGCATAATTTGTCAAATCCAAACATGTAGTAGTGGAAGCATATTCATGCTTTAAAATAATACATCTACGTTTTGCAGGGATTTTAAGATTCTCTGGAGATCTCTTGCATTAGAGAGGTGAATAGTCAGATTATGCAGACAACATATACAAAATATTAACAATGCAAACTGACAGTTTATAAATTTGTAATAAAATTAAAACAATTTAATTTCAGAGGGTTTTTATTCTTAAAATTTGCAGATACCATTTTGCTACAAACTGCAATACTTACTTCTCTGCATTTTTTGCCACTTTTGATATCAGTTTGGATGTTGAAGCTGCCCTCAACAGTTTATTACGACTGTCCTCTGAGTTGTCCCACATGCTATGTGATTTTTCAGCAGTCGAAGTTCGCTTTATGCTAAAAAAAAATTACTTTTAAAATTAAAAATTAATGAGATAACGATTGCTGGCGCTGGTATGCAACTGACAGATCAAGCAGCAGGAGACAAAAGCAGTGCTAGGACTTCCTTCAAGTTGATCCAGAAAATAGAAATAAAGATTAGTCAAAAAGTTCTAACCAGATGAGTTAAAGCAACTGAGGAAGGCAATTGCAAAATTCATTTGTTTGACCTATTCATTGTGATTTTTAAAGTGGTTCTAATGACGTATGACTTTTTACCTTTCTGTGACATTGTTAGTAAATTAAAATGAGAAGTGGAATGAATTTAATAAAAAAGTTTAGCTCAAAAAACAAATAAATAATTTTTGAAAACATTTCTATTTTCAACACAAATTATTAACTCTGTTCTATGGCTATTGAACACAATAAAACATTTTGAATGCTGAGCTGTTTTGTCAGCACATAGATAGGGCACAATTCCATAAAAAGTATTCTGCGGTGGCAAGTTCCAAACCCTGTAAGCCACTGACTGTTTGGAAACAAATAGCTTCAAAACAATGGTCCAAAATCCTGATTCCTTTGTTCATGCATAACATTCCATTCACTTCTGTGAAACTTCCTGGAGAGGAATAAGGCAAGCAGAATTTGGCCCAATATCATGGAAAATTAGACCCATGAATATCTGATAGACTACATCAGCAATCCTGCTGGAGCCAAATTTATGCTAATGGCAGTTTAAAACTGTTTTGTAGTCACTGGTTTCACTGAAGTTAATTTCATGTATAATATCTTTATCATAGGAAATTTGTTTAAATGTGGTCTGGCTATAACAGTTATTAAATAACCTGAATTATGATTCTGCAGATGCCCTGCCAACAACCTTGCAACTCATCCAGTCAAAAATGCTTTTTGCAAGAATAACATTCGAACTGCAACTCTAGAAAGGCAAGCTTATTTCCACAGTATCTCAAGAAGCTGAAAAAAGACTGTGACAAACAAGTTATCATGACATATTAAAATATTAAGAGAGACTAAAAAGCCATCTCCCCCCACGCAATAAATTAGTATGCTAAACCCAGGAACAAGAAGTCTCTTTACAGTAAGATGCCAGGCAGGGGAATAACAAACCAAAGTTCAACTTTAGATTGTAGAAGAGTTTGTGAAAGACATGGAGGCACAGCCTTTATGAGTGTTAAACATGCATCAGTCAAGTGAAAGGGTTGTTTTTATTTTCTATTAGAATTGTGAATTCAGGCAACACAAGCCAACATAGTTTTGTAAACCAGTGCAAATTTGAGAGTACAATTCATTTGTTATTGAGTTTGTTTTAGTCTTCTAAAATGCCAAGTGGTCCGAGAAAGAATTCCATACCTTCCCAAGGTTTCAAAATAATAAAGGTGACGATGGATCATAACAAACTAGTAGTGAACGTGAACATTTACAAATTTAAAAATGGGTTTATTTGAAAACTATTCAATTTTAAAAATCAAAGAGTACCATCCTGCAGATGTTCTCTGCACCTAACTCTCACTGAAATCAGCAAGAATTCTGTATGTGAAGGCTGCAGGATCAGGCTCTAAACAAATCCCTCCCGTTCCCCCTTCCCCGGTCAAACAGTTGTTTAACATTGGTGTAGAAATATGATCCCAAACATGTCTGTAGAATCAGAATCCTAGATGTCAGATGAAATGGACCATTCTGTAACCAAGCAGGGATATGAGAAAAAAGCAAAAGATCCAAACTGCAGTCTTATTAAACAGCAGTTTGGGAAGAAAGGCACCCGAGTCAAGGGTTGTAATGATACTAGTTTATGACAAGTGCTATTCTGACATGTGGTAAATAGTATAAGACGTGGTTCACAGTTTTAGTTGGTCACATTTAACATAATGCCTTTAAAAGCATAGTTTCAGATATATTACATCTTGGCATTTTTTTAATATATATATATATATATTTATTTTAATAAGATTGTAATTAAGACATCCTAATATGATAAAGAGAGATTAAGACACTGCAAAGTACATGAGATATAATTCTATTTTTCTCATTTTTAAATTTATGGAAGAAATATTTGCATTTTTAATCTTTATTTTATGGTAAATGTTGTAATGCATCTTATGTTCAACTTTGCAGCATATAAATACTGATTTTTGCACTCAGTTGTGAAACTGGATCTTGATTTGTCAAAATTTGCTGTTAAATGTGAACTCTTAGCATCATTACAACCATTTTCTAGCTCTGTACTTTGGTACTGTGAAAACCTTTTAGCTGGAGCAGAGCTCTTGCTTTCTTGAGTTTGCCTGTGTGTTTGGAGAGTCTGTAAGGAGGGCTGGGGAGAAGGTGATGCTCGAATTTGTGGATTTTGATCATTAGAATGAGTTTCCTCTTTTATTTCTCTCTGTCCTTGAGGTTTTTCCTTTTTTTCTGTACCGCTGTAAAATAAAGTATAAGATGGAACAATAGAGAATAAGCAAATAAATTGAAGGTGAAAAAATGCATACATTTTATCAGAGAAGAAGAAGAAATTCAAAATTCATTAAAGAATAATCACCATAAGAAAACGTGGGGTTATCTACTGATGTTGTTGGGTTTTGTTAGTTAAATTATTAGTAAAGTACTTTGCTAAAAGCAAAGATCAAACAGTTGAAGAGAGCTTCCTGTCGAGTTCTAAGAAATATTATTATATTACTTGGAAAAGTAGCAAAGGTTTATCGCTGTTTTAGGTTCATCACTTACCCCTTCCCATTTAAAACTAAACACAGCTCCTTTCAATTTAAAATATGCCCTGTATCTATCCTAGTTTCTGCTGTATCTCTCTCTGCAGATTGTTGTGTATGCTTTGTGCCTTCTAGCCTTCCATTGTCAGCAATAAAATGCATTTACTGGTCAGGGGTCTCTCCAGAAGCGGATTAACTAAATGTGCCATGTACCAAATCAACTACTGGGTACACCTTTTTTGGTCATATTTGGCCATAACAGATATTAAATGGTCGAACGGTCACTTTTTCAGCACCTGTGGTAAACAAACTATGAGTTTACAATTCCTTCACTTTTAACAATGTAATGGAGCATAATCTTTATTGTTTTAACATTTTAAATCCCTTTAAATAATTTTAAATGGCAATTTTAAAATGTTCTTATTCATGAAGGCCCTGGTCCAAAGTCCACTGAAGTCAACAGCAAGACTCCTATTGCTGTCACTGATATTTGGACCCAGCCTCAACATGGCTAGTTTTCTGCATGTGTTCATGCATACATGTTTATGTGACAAACTGATGACTAGTTACCACATTTGTGTACAAACAAAATTAACAGTTACTATTTGAAAATGTGACTCTCTAATGTAGATGACCCTCACTAGTTCAGGTCCCCATGATCCATTGTGCTGTGATGTATGAAAGGGAGCAATGCAACACCAAGGACAAGTGCCCCAGATCCATGTGAAAGGGCAAGCAGAGCCTTTGTAGAATGCTCACTCTTGTTCCAAGCCTGGGGAAGTCCTTCAAGTGGTCAGCACTTTCTTGCACTTGGGGAAATAAGCTGGGGTAGAATGGGGGAGCAGCTTCTCCAGGCAGTATGATTCCCCCTTCACAGGAAATGAACATCAACTCTTGCATCCCCTGTCCTCTCCTCAAATGTGTGAGTGTGTCCCCTTATGGGCAAGTGCTTCTGGTGCGAAGAGAGAGGATGAACTGAATTGAAGAGGGGACTAGACCACCATACTGGAATCCATAGACTTTGTAGGCCATGTTTTCTAACTCCTCAACGGTGTCTCAAATCTCCCTTTTTTGAGAGTAGAATTCACCTAAACTCAGAGTTTAAAGTAGGAGGGATCTTTCACTCCTGCAGGTTTCCCTCCATAGCAAAAGAATACAGTCCTGAAACAGCCAACAATACATTTTTGCCATAAAACATTCTTTAAAAGTACAAAGAATACAGAGAGGATCAGCGTTAACAGACCAGTTATGCAATACCCACTTAACTGAGAATTTACTCTTGCCATGTGACTTATTTCAAGTACACTGCTGCACAGTACCTGTGACATGCTGAAGCAAACACACAATGGCAAGACAAGCTTCTCAAGGAAGTAGTATTCTGCAGCATATAGATGTTTTCTTTCTTTAATTATACTGAAGGTGGACTTTTAATTTGAAGTGTGACTACATTTTTCACATACCATAAAACAAAATAAGCAGCAAGAAGAAAGTTTACCATTTCCCACTTCTAATTGTGTCTGGTATTCCTCTCTCAAGTTAAAAATAATCTACAAATTAAAAATATAAAGATTATACATCCTAGAGAAGCAAAATAGGCACAAAGAAGAGAAGAAATGTTGTTTTTTCCCCTATCTCCAAATGAAAAAGAAAAAAAGAAAAGGAGGGTGGTTTTTTCCTGCTTCCTTTACTAAATTAGAAATTCTGGACTCATCTATCTTTCCCCCCAAAAGACACTCTGGAAACAGAATCCAGATGGAATGGAAAACCAGTACAAACCACGGAAACAGAATCTGATTCTAAGTGAAAGTAGAGACGATTTTAATTCAGACTATCTAAACCACTGGTTTTCATTTGTTTTTGTTAGTTGCTATTTAACTCAAAATCACTAAGTGCAAGTGTGAGAAAAAGCTGTCTTTGTTCAAGATTCAACAGCCACTAATTAAGGGCTCAAAATTTCCAACCCACTTCTCTGAATCCTTTCGGGGAAAACTGCAGTAAAAAGCAGGGAATAAAAAAGACAGGATATTCCTGATGGTTTTGATATAAAAAATACATATTTATAAAGAATCATTTGGGGATATGTCATACATCATAAAGCAGCTAGAACTGGCACAGACCCAACTTTTTTTTTTTTTTTTGAGAGAGAGAGAGTTTCCTTCAATTTAACTTGTCAAGGCATATTTTGTTTTAAAGGAAGTCACTAGAAGAGAAATTAAAATAGAAATATGCTTGTTTTGAAGGCAGTTATGGAACACACAACAGTATTTTTTCACCTTCAGTGAAGATACGCTTGTGATTGGCTCCAGAGATAAGAACATGATGACTTTTGGTGGGTTGGTAGATAAACTTGTGGTCTCAAGTCCCTGTTCAACTGGAACTCTGAAAGCCATTTTTTGTTTGCACTAGGTTTAAGCTTGCATTACTGGAAACAAGAACACTTTGAACAACTTCCACCTTTTTGCAAAGTCTCTGACAAGATAAACAAGCCCTAGCAATGTCTTATCACTAAAGAAAATAACAGGCTGTTATTACAATTATGAAAGCTGTATGTTGTGCTCACAATCCTGTACAGTCAATTTACTTATTAATAATGATGCTTGTCATAACCTCTTCTTCCCTTTTCCTACAATGAAGCACAGGCTGGACTGAGTGACTCCATCTACTATGAAGCAAGGAGTTAAAAAGAAAGAGAGAGAGAGAGAGAGAGAGAGAGAGAGAGAGAGAGAGAGAGAGAGAGAGAGAGTGTGTGTGTGAGAGAGAGAGAGACACACACACACACACACACACACTCAGGAAGACACACACAAACAAGCATTTCCCCTAGCTCTCTAGTCAAGAAACCAACAAAATACATACAGTTGTGTTATGAAGTACATAGGGAAGAGAGTGAAAGCAGGACGGAAGAGAGAACTGTGACAAAGTTAATTACTGGAAAGTAATTTCAACTTGTGAATTGTCTCTTATTCTTCTCCCAAACTACAACAAACCAGAGACTGGAGTGAGGATATGATTTTACCTGATGTCTGACATTTTAAGATTAAACTTAACTGAAGTCCAGATGAAACTGAGCCACATTAATCCACAGACTCTTTTATAAACTGTCCAAAATAAACCACAATGGCTGATGAGTGAACAGCCAGCCATCTAGTCATCTGAAGAGCACTCCTTATCAAACAACAAAATGTGAACACATTTTAGATGCTGGTGACCTCCAACCTGCTATTGACAATCTACCAGCTCTTTCCATGAGTAATTCGTGGCCTTCAGTCAGACTAGAAGGCTGAATCTTCTCAAAATGTTGAAAAGGAAATGGTCCTTAACGAAGGATATCTATAGTCCTTCAGAAACGTTCCTGTGACCTGAAAATCAAGGCACAGATGGCTAAGAGGGGTTAAATAAAATCAACTTTGCTCTGACTTGTCAGATTTTGCAGAGAATTTAAGGAATTGGGAAAAGGAACAGGAAAGCGTAACCTAGCTCTCCTCTTCCATTCATCAAAAATACTCTCTCCCTATAGCAAAGGGACAGAGAAACAGAACAATCTGGGTGATTTTGCAGAATTCCTGGTGGCATGCTAGTCCTAAGAGATGACCCAGATACTGACATACAGAATGGAAAATCTCCAGATTCAGGTGCCATTCCCCTGGGATCAATCCCATTCAGCTGAGCCAATCTTTGCCCTGTAAATAGACTGCCCTAACAGAAGCCAGAATTATATATGACACTGAGACTATCCAGGCTCAGGTTTTCAGATGAACCAGGTTCCCAAATCCCTTGGTGCCTTTAAAAAATCCCAGTTAGTGCTTCTGAAATTATGGCTCAATTTTTAGCATCTCACCTGTGGGATGATGTAAGACGCTGCTGTACAGATGTTGAACCATAACAGAACCAGAAGGCCACTAAGTAACAGTTTGCAAATATAAGATTTGGTTTCACTGCCCTCAGTTTAACAAGTTGATGCTGCATGAGCACTTTAAGGGGCAAATTTGCACTGAAGGCAAAGGGGCCTGAATAGCATTCTCTAACTCCAAAAGTGTGTGTTGCAATTATACAAACCTGAGCTGTTGGGGTGAGTAAACCTTAGACTCAGAAGAATATTTCTGTACCAGTGATGAAACAAGGAGTGAATCATCCAGAAAATGGAGATTCCTTTATACCATCAAAAGAACTACTAATTAAGTTATACTCCAGGAAGCCTGGTCTATACGGGCAGCCAAGTAGTCTAAGAAATTTGTGATGCGAAGACAGGATGAAACTAATAGCATTCCTGGAAATAACACTGCAGAGAAGACAGACATTCTGTCTGGATACATGGAAGCCTTCCCAGTATGATTCTAGGATCATACCCACATATATCCCGGAAGACTATAGATGGGTTTTCTCCCCAACCAATAACAAATGTATGATCCTACAGCAACCTGGTGACCTCTCTCTCATCTGGACAAGCTGTGTCACAGAGCCCATTGAACCTTCATCCAGATTATCTGTAGTCTTGGTGAAGTGGTATGTTCAAGGTTCTCCTAGGTGATTTCACAGAGCTCCTGGTGACATGGAGGGAGGAGATGCAGGAATGATTCTTTCCCCCATAAGATCTTGAGTCTGATATTCTCTCAGATTCGTCTCAAACTCTCTTTTCCCTTCTTCTTTCTGGCCACCCATCCATCCATCTTCTTCCCTTAGGTCTGGCTCCACTAAAAGCTATGTTGACATAGCTAGTCTCTTCCTTTGTCTCCTTTTTTTGCTTTGAGCAGGATGTGGGAGGGAAAAGCTGGGAAGGAAGTATGAAAGAGACGGCAGCCACACGGGCTCCATACTTCCAGGACAAGATTAATGGGGAAGTGCTAGCTCATATATACCTTCCAAAGGGACTACCTCTCTTCTACAGTTCCAGGTTTTCCAATAGGTAGAGATGTACATCGCTCAGCATATCATTGCAGGATAGGGGAAGTCACACATTTAAAAACTAAGACACTACATAACTGAGAACAGGAAAGAGTAAATTAATTCTGCTTTCTGTACTCAAAAGAGCCTTAAACATTTTCTGCTTCACCTTTCCTGTTTAACTGTTTTACTAATTAAAGGCAGAAGAGAAGGTAAATGGCCTAGGTTTATATACAATATTGTTAATTCCTCAAATATACTGCATCCCTTCTAATTGTGTAGCACAGTATTTAAATCCATACTTAACCATAACTCATCCACCGAAGCCAGCACAGTACTCCACAGAGACCGAGAACTTTTCACATATAATTTAACAGATGGTAAAACATTTACGTATGCTGTGTTCCATAGCTGTATCTGTGGCAGCTTTTTCTTTCATTCTCTCCAACAAACAGGAGCAGAAACAAAACATTCCTCTGAGATGCTGAAAAATGAGTGGTTAAAAGTCCCCAAAGAAAACAATAAATAAGAGAACACTTTGCTTGTTCCTGAAACCACTGCATGAAAAAATCAAATATATATTAGATACTAAGTAAAATACAAATTCAAGCTATGTTTTTACAAATTTGTTTTTTAAAATCCTGAAATAAGAACTCTCTTAAGTTTGAAATGTGCAATACAAAGTTATAAAGAACCGATTAACACACTGTCCTAAATTCACCTAACTTGCTTCATAATTTTTACTTTGGTATCATCTGCTATTTTATTTCAAGACCATGTTATCAGATTTGTTGTTTATTTCCTTTCAAGAATAAAAAAAATTCAGGTGCATGCTAAAAAGTATGAATGTCTGTCCAAGCATGAATGTCTGTTTGTTCAATTTTGGAACAAAAATCTCTATTAGAAATATGTTTTTTTCTCTTTTAGTAAACATTTAATTTCATGTGCTGTACACTGTAAACCAAAGTGATCTCCATTTGTGATCCCCTTTCAATATATCCAGCTGTAATGAATTCTAATGGTATGCTATGAGTCTAAATCCTATTCTTCAATTGGTATATTTCAGAAAACTTCAAAAATTAACCCAAAAAGGGGCTTCCTTATTGTGGTTTTGTATAATTTAACTTTTTAAGAAGCAAGTACCTTTTAGCAGCAGATGAGAGGGTCTCTTTTCTAGCAACTGATACAGAGGAACTATGGCTTGTTTTTCTACTTCCTGCACTTCCATTGGTTATACAGGACATAGAGATAGCTTCTCGGAGGCCTGGTTGACCTACAAGGAATTTAAGGAAAGAGATTTTATAGTAGCTTTCAAAGCATCATCCATGTGACATTCAAATTAAGAACCATAACTGATGGGGTTGGCTTTCATACAGCATTGTTGCTGGCATTCAAGACAAAGGATTTGTATATTAATCCAAAAATTGCTCTCTGAAATAATTTAAAACTTTAAGAGAAGACCATAGAAACAAGAACAATTCATATGCGGTGTGTATGGTATGAACACCCTCATATGGGTGGGTAGGTGGATGGATAGACAGATAAAGAGTTATTGTCAACTATTCACACTAAACCAATAAACATGAAGTTTTTGCAAAGAAATACTGTGTTTTGATAGTTGAACAATTTGTTTAAGCTAGGAATAAAATTTATCTGACATGATACTATTAACCAAAAATATGTTCACATACACATCAGGCTAATGAAACAGCACTTTAACAGCCAAAACTAAGGATGTTTGTACATTCTTTTGTAGAATTCAAAAATGGAAACATAAAAGTGACATTTCAAATTGTAAAGTGGAGTAACTCAAATGGGATGTTACAGTCAAATGGTAAATTCTAATCCAATGCTCTGGCACAGTATCATCCTAAACTTCACTTGCCACAGGATTATTTTAGTCGTGATTGCAACAGGAATACAAATTCCTTGTGTAGGGAGCACTCTGTGGTTCAAAAAGCTGAGTCATCTTAAATCATCACATTTCCCAGAAGCTCATCTGGTAGGCTATCTCATCATTATCATCCCTTCATAAAGTGCGTTGTGATAATAAGTATGAAGGAACCAGAAAGACAGCACGCCATTATTGAATTATGATGTATTCAAACCCATTAGGTAAATATTTAAGACCCTATATGCAAATAAATGTACATTTAGAGTGGAAAATCCTGTGTAAGGGGTTGGTGCACAACACACCTCTGTTGGGGCTTCCTACACCTTTTGAACACATGTAACGGTAAGGAGCACTATGTTGGTGCAGACCACACTATTTATTGCTATACAAATCTTCTCGTCCCAGGGTGGGGTTCCAGGGCTAAGAAAGCTATTTTAGCTATAACTTTCTTGAAGAGACTTGACTTCTACCAAGTATATAACAGAATTACTCAGGCAGTGGCCTGGGAAGAGGATTTTGGCCAAAAGATCACTGTGTTATTAATTTATTGTGCCATGAACACACACACCGGGCTGTATTACAAGTGACTTGTAGCAACCACAACGTGTGAAGTCCCTGGTCATTATAAACAGAATGGCACAAAATACACACCAATGTACACTGCCATGAGGTCCTTATAATGGGCAGGGCAGGTAGCATTGTCCATTAAAGTAGCCCGACACTTCCTATCATAAGACCCTGTTTTCAGTTGCTTACAACTAAGGCTACGTTTTAGTCACAGGTATTTTTAGTAAAAGTCACGGACAGTAAATAAAAGTTCACAACCCGTGACCTGTCCATGACTTTTACTAAAAATACCACTGACTAAAAATTGGAGGGGGCAGCTGCCCAGGGGCCCCACGGGTGTTTGAGGGAAGGTGGCCCAGCTGCTTGGGAGGGATGCATTTAGCCAGGTAGGGAGTTTGGGTGTGCAAGGGGGGAAGGGGTTGGGACACAGGATGGGGTGAGGCAGGCTCTGGGTGGCGCTTACCTGGGGGGACTCCCCGAAAACAGCAACATCTCCCTCGCTCAGCTGCTAGGCGGAGGCGTGGCCAGGAAGCTCTGCGCGCTGCCTCCGCCTGCAGGCACCACTCCCGCAGCTCCCATTGGCTGTCGTTCCCAGCCAATGGGAGCTGCGAAGCCAGTGTTCTGGGAGGAGGCAGTGTGCAGAGCTGCTTAGCCATGCCTCCACCTAGCAGCTGAGCAATGGGGATGTCGCTGCTTCCGGGGAGCCCCTAGGTAAGCACTGTCCAGAGCCCACCTCACTGTGGCCGGTGCCCCAATTCCTTGCCCCCTCCCACACCCAAACTGGTGGGAGGGGGAGAGAATGGGCTGAGACTGCCCCAGCAGTGGCCAGTGCACCTGGCGCAGGGGCTGCCTGAGCTGCCCCTGAGCCAGGTACACCAGCCACTGCAGAAGTCACAGAAAGTCAGGGAATCCATTACTTCTGTGATCCCCTGTGACAAACTCGCACCTTACTTATAACTTTGCCAAACTTTAATTGTTTGGGCTGAAATTTCCCATGCTGGGTGTCTAGCTCAGGCTGAATTATTTTGGAAAATATTTTGGTAAGTGCCTGACCAGAGCCTGCCTCACCCTGTCCTGTGCCGCATTCCCCGACCCCCTTCCCACACCCAAACTCTACTGCTGCTGGGGGGAGAGGTGCGGAGCCAGGTAGAGAGCCTGACAGCCCCAATGACTCCTCCCCCTCAGCACCAGGGGGGTCCTGGTCCGCATGCCACCACCTGCCTACCTCCCAAGCAGCTGGGCAGCCCTCCCACAGCACCTGCAGGGGCCCCAGGCAACCCCAAATGGCTCAGCCATCTCCAAGAATGAAGCTACAGACAAATATGTTGTTTTACCCATGCTACAAAACACTGACGACCTTCGCTTGAGATGTTCTAGCATCCCCCTGCTTTGGAGCAGGGACTTGGTCACTGAGAATAAATGAGGAACCAGGGCCAAAGACTGGAAGCCTGTGGAGATGGGGAATGTGGAAGCTGGAGGCAAGGTTGCGCAAAAGAGATAGATTGGAAGAGCAATTGGGAGGGGGGAAATGGGGGCTGGATTGGGAAGACAGGGACATGGAGCAGAGGGACTGTAGAGAAGAAAATGGGAATGGCAGGGCAAGCAGACTTGCACTAGGAGTGGTGAAAGGTTGGAACTGGTGGGGAGCAGACCAGAACTGATGCAGGAAGTCCATAGTGGGAGACTAGTGCTGGCTAAGCAAGGTGACTGGGATTATAAACATAAAGCTAAGGGTAGCGTAAAATCCTTCCTTTACCTGTAAAGGGTTAAGAAGCTCAAATAACCTGGTTGGTACCTGATGAAAAGGACCAATAAGGGGAGAAGATACTTTCAAATCGGTGGGGGAAGGTTTTTGTTTTGTTCTCTTTGTGTGTTCTCTCCGGGTCAGCAAGGAACCAGGGCAGGGAAAATACATCTCCTAAAGCCATACCTGAACTAAGCATCTAAGATTACAAATTGTAAGTAATAGGAAGGAAATGCGTTAGATTATCTTTTGTTCTAGCTTGTGAATTTTCCCTAGGCTAAGAGGGAGGCTTATTCCTGGGTTGTTTTTTTTTTTGGTAACTTTAAAGTTTTGCCTAGAGGGGAATCCTCTGTGTATTGAATCTGATTACCCTATAAAATTACCTTCCATCCTTATTTTACAGAGGTGCTTCTTTTACTTTTTTTTTTAATAATAAAGTTCTGCTTTTAAAGAACTTGATTGATTTTTAGTGTCCTAAAAACCCAAGAGTTGGTCTGTGCCCACCTTGTTAACCTATTTGGTTGGTATATTATTCTCAAGCCTCCCCAGGGAACGAAGTAAAAGGGCTTGGGGGATAATTTGGGGAAACAGGATCTCCAAGTGGTCCTTTTACTAAATCTTTGTCTAACTCACTTGGTGGTGGCAGCAATACCATTCCAAGGACAAGGACAAATTTGTGCCTTGGGGAAGTTTTTAACCTAAGCTGGTAGAGATAAGCGTCGGGAATCTTTCATGCAGGTCCCCGCATCTGTACCCTAGAGTTCACAGTGAGGAGGGAACCCTGACAGAAGCCTGTGGATTGTAGTTGGGGACTGGCTAGGATGGAACAAGAAAAGACAGAACTGGAACAGTGTGGAAGGGGTTAAGCTTGGAGGAAATGAGGAAAACATTCTGTGCTCACTAGAGCACACGTTCCCCAGTGGCTGGAATGGAATCCAGATTCCCAAGTCTCTCCATTCTTCTACTGTCAGCAAATATCTATGTAACCCTCTGGCAAAGCATCTTATCCCCTTCCAGTGCTAGCTCACAGGCAGTGGGTTACAACTTACTACTGCCATCAGTTACTCCATTAGCTCAAGCAGCAGATGTCAGTGAGGCAGATCTAAAGGTTCCAACCCTTCTGATGAACTACATAGGTGTCAATATGATGCCACATGACGGAATTTCTGTTTTCCAGTGTGTAACCTTAATAATGTTTTAAGATAGTTTTTTGTGTGTAAATTCCTAGGTTTTTAAAAACACAAAGTTAAACACTCATCAGTTAGGAAGTTAGAAAATGCCAGAACTTAGGTTGCCTGTAAAAACTTAATTCAGTACCCTTGTGCATATGCATTATGATACAGTCTTTAACTACATGAACACATACTATTTTTTTCCACAGGATCCCTAGATCATTCAGTGCACAGGATGTACAGTGCTTAGTTAATGAGCAGCTAGTCAATATTTTGTTTCCATCTTGCTGTTCAACCTGTCGTCCTATGACTTACTGCACACTATTCAAACATGGCTCTGAAGACTGAATTAAAACTTTCCTCACGGGCTTTTCTATGGTGCTAATCACTATCATATCTGAGTGTTTCACAACTATTATTGAATTTATTTTCACAGCATCCTAGAGAGATGAAGAGGTATTATTATTCCCATTTACAGAAGAGAAGCTGAAGCACAGGAAGATTAAGAGCAAATGTATCTACTAATTTTGGGTACCCAATCTGGTATTTCAGAGCATGTAGCATTATATACGTAGCACATTATATGTTCAAATCACATCTCCCAAGACATCAGCTGTAGCTGTGAGCGCTCAACAGACTCCAGAGTCTCAAGTTGGGCACCCAGAAAATGAGAAACACACAGTTAGTGACCAGCTGTTCAAAGTTTGGTTTACACCTAGCCTTGCACAGGAACTCTGTGGCAGAAGCAGGAATAGAATTCAGTGCTCTAGGGCAGCATCAAACTGCCTGAGCGATAAAACCCTACTTTCTTCTCCTGCAATTCACTGTCTCATTCACTGCAGACTTCCCAATTTCTGAAACAAATCAAGCAGGTGTCCTACAGACCCTGCCTGATTCATCTCCAAAGCAGGTCTGCTCTGTGCTCTGAATGAGGTAGGGATCCTGTGGAAACAATAGTATGTGAATAGACAGTCTCTAATTACATGATCACAACATTGTTATGTGGATTATTATGGCCACAGTAGAATCAACACCAGAACCATGGCTTCCCTTACTGACATATATCCACCCACCCCAAATTTGTCATAACCTGAAAATTCTTCAGAAGGTCCATTAACCTCGAGGGAACAAGGGTCTCCCAGTACCAGAAGATCTAAATAATACACCAACATTCTGATTCAAACAAAGAAAATCTTTTTGGGTTGCAGCACAAAAGCTCGAAGACTCAAGGTTTTCTGCCTGAAGATCAATGACAAGCAAGGCGGAAGGATGCTAACATCCTGAATAAATAGCTCCTCAAGGACTCAGCCGAGGAACCCAATGGCTTTTCACTTCCATGGAAAATATGGTCCACTTTGAACTGCAGCCGCATATCCCTTCTCCATAAATGGGAACTAAGACGCAATTCTATTTGTGGTTGCAGAAACAGATTTCAGACTATGGACTGGTCAATCAACATCCCAAATAACGTATCTCTGCCATTTGCTCTGCATCATCACCAGCCTCAATTTGGACATCTAACATTGTTGGTTTTAAGCCACACTAAATAAGATTAAAGACTGCATTATAGTTACGTATGGCAGGATTCAATTTTTTTAAATATAATTTCAATGGATAATATTGGTTATTTTTAAGCTTTTTTATTTTTATCAATTTAAATGTTCACCTTTTTGGGAAATTATAGGTTTTCATTTTTTTTTTAATTTAAATTTTCTATTTAAATGTTCACAGCTATGGGAAATGATGTGTGGGTCAGACAATGAAGGGGTCAATATAATTATTTAATGACAGCAGACACTGAGATTCAAAAAAATTAAAGCTTTATAACCATTAAAACACAAATTGTCAACATCAGATGTAAAAATATATAAAATAAATATTCTTAAATCCAAACTAAGTTCTCAAGCAGCATTTTTCTTACTTTGCCTATTTGTAAAGTCTGATTATCATCGACGTATAAAACTTTTCACTGATTGTCTGTTTATGGTGCAATTGATGTTTACTGGCATTTACCATGCCTAATTATAAAGCATATGCACGACTGGCTGAATTAAGGTTGCACCGGCAACCTTAATTCTGGCACATCCTGACTTCTGAGTGCTTGACTTTGACACCTTAGTCATGTTATTTTAACCTTTTGTGTGCGTTAACAGGTTAAGTATGTCAAGAAAATGTGTGATTTAACAAATATGTGAGTAGGTTGGGGAAACATGGACTGGCAGGCTGCTCCACATGTACAGAGTACTACTGATAGCTGACAGAAAGTCAGGTCAAAAGGACAAAAGAAGCAGTCAGGAAAAAACCTGGGCAGAGCAGAAGAGGGGAAGAATGTGGAAGATGAGGAGGAAAGAGATCAGCTCTGAAACACCCCATGATATATAAATCATTTTGATTTTTTCCCCCTCCCTGCTCCCAGCCTCTTGCCCCCAACAAATCAAACAAACACAATTCTTCTCAGCTAGTCACATTCTAGAGATTACCTTTTGTGGACATGTTTTATTTCATTTTTTAATAAAGATTCTAATTTCAAAATTCAACATATTTTTAAAATAATCTAAACACGTTTTCATAACACAGCAGCAAAGCCATAAACCAATATGAAGTGGAAAAATATCTTGAGTAATACTGGCATATAAATGAGCTTGTTTTATTTTCAGTGATTAAGTAATCATCTTATCCAAGAAGATACAATATGTCAAGGCTCCTGATTTGCTCTTGAACTGTAGGTGACCCTTCTCTATCTTTCCGTATGTGGTAATAGATCAATACATCTCAGGCTGCCATTGAGGAAATTATGCAGAAATGGGAATGGGGGATATGTGTAACAACTCTGAATTCTCTGACAGACACAAAAGATTCAGCGGACAAGCTGTGTGTAAAGTGCATACAGAAACAGTGCTTCAGATCAGAAATATCTGATACAAACACATAATCAGATGGAAAACATGTACAACCTCCTCCTCCACAGGGAGAGAACACTAATGCAAATACTGGGCTCATGACATTACATCTACAAGGAACTGTCTATACTAAGATAAAATGTCTCAGACTCTTACACTGAATAATAAAAACTTATCCATGAAGAAAATCTGAGATCAATCATATCCAGCTCTTTCCTAGCTACAATGTGCTCTCGCCCATACAATATTGGCAGCAGTAAGAGGGTTGATTCTCATCTGTACAGTAGATTGTGGTGACTTATTTTTAAATGAAAGGACTTTCTTTTAAATTATTATTTTAATAATGACCACAAACATGCTAGGGTGATTCATAGACACTTACTGACTTGAGATTTAAGTTAGTCTAGACAGAGACTTGCATTAGTTTAATTAAATCAATTTAAAAACTGAGTTTAGTAAAACTGGAGCAGCTATTGTTTGTAAACTAGACTGACAGAAATAAGGAATTCAGAAGTGATATAAGAAATACTTGGACACATTCCAAACAGCAATCAAAATATCTAGTTCTAGAAGGAATTATGTGAGTTGCATAGGCTGCAGTAAAAGAGGTTGTATAATGTAGTTTCATCTAAGTTTGTAACTCCCAAATTTTGCTCATTATAAATGGTTACCTTTGAATCAAAAATATGAATTTCAGTTTGCTCCCTGACAGAAGGCGTCTTCACCGTAAAACTAGCAAGTCTTTACTAAAGAAAAGCGTACCTTAGAATTTCTTGAGGAAAAATGGGTGAATTTTCAGTTTGTAAAAAAATGTTAAAACTCCACAGTTTCCAAGTGCACCTCTACCTCGATATAACGCTGTCCTCGGGAGCCAAAAAAATCTTATCGTGTTATAGGTGAAACCACATTATATTGAACTTGCTTTGATCCACCAGAGTGTGCAGCCTCCCCCCCCACCCCCGAGCACTGCTTTACCGTGAATTCATGTTATATCGAGGTAGAGGTGTAGTTTTGCACAATGTTACAAATATTTCACACTCTTTTACTTTGACATTCATTAATTGGACTTCCATTCTTTTTTAAAGGTGAACTAAAAAAGGTTCAGGATTTTATTTTTAAATGAGTATCCCAAATAATTTAAAAAAAATATAATCTAAAAAATGGAAATACATTTACATTTTAAAACAAAACACTTGGGGTTAATTCCTAACCCATTTGCAAACCCTGAGTATTGGCCTTTATGAATTGGCTTTCCATCATCAGAGTTGGAGCTTAGAATGTTTCTGACCCTAGCTGCAGAACTCCACTGGATGATGGCTAGCGAAAATCTCTATACTCATCATAAGGCTCCAAATTACATTAATACCCTTAGAATCTTTCTGTCTCCCACTGTAAAAATATCCTTTCATAGCAGCCAAAAGAGGCTTAATTTCAAAGGAGAGTGTTATAATGAAGTTGCAGTGAAAACACAAATTCAGGATGGAATTCAATAGGCTAAAACAATGAAGTTCTCAGCATTCAAATTGAGCATGTCTGCCAATATCACATTATATGTCAATTACTAACATAAACAGTCTGTAATTTTTCAGACTGAATAGCACTCAGCTTTATCTTTTGGCTCGGAACAAGAGCCGGATGCAAGCTGAATGTAAAATGAGATCCAGTGAGTGGTGATCAGGATTAAAGCCAAACTGTGAGATCAAAGTAGTAAAAATGTCTTTCATGGATAATGGATTCCATCTCTATTCTGATAATTCTCACAGAATAATAATATCTGCTGAGTTCAAAAGAGACCTTTCATTCAAATCTGTCAAGTATACAAGTGTGTGAATGAAAGATAAGAAAGATTAGACAAAGATCACCACCATAAACTTGAAATCCGTTTCCCTCCCTTGCTTCCATAACCACATAATCAGAAAAAAAGGAAATAGATTTTATTAGCTAAATTGCGGTGAAATGCAGGCAAAACTGACATTTACATGACAGTAGCAACTTTTGAAAAGGTGTCTTGTGATAAAACGATAGCTTTTAGTTCCAACAGTATGTCTCAGGATTTTAGAATAGCAGGCCTCCCGCAAAATGGTTCTAATTTGTTCATTATGACTTTCACTCACTTGTGTGAATTGGAATAAATTGATGACTTTAAGACTACTTGAAAGATACTTACATTCTGAGACAATGGCACACTGCTTTATTCACTTAAAACCACACACACAGAGGTAACGCACCTTCTCTATTAGCCTAAATTACTTTTCCTGATAAATACAGCTGCAAGTGCATATATCTAATAATTATATAACTGATATTCACATGAAATGTAAAAATAAGCTCTTCAGAAGGAAGCTGGTTAAATGTTTATTAGTTCCCATTAGTCTTCAAAAGAATGTAAAGTAAAGGGAAGGTGGGAAAGAAGAGAGTCCAAAATAATGACAAGTATGAGTAGAGTAAGAAAGCAAAGAGGGGTTAAAGGAGATGGAAAATTGAAAGAAGAGACGAGAGAGAAGAACGGAAAAAGGAAGTAATAGAGAAGAAAGAAGCTTAACATAAGAAGAGCACATGGCACAATAACGGGTGCATGGGAAAGACATTAAGATTTCAAGGGTGTGAAAATGTACGTAACATGAGCATACAGCCCACAGACTTCAACAGGACTACTGCCATGAGTAAAGTGATATACATGCAAGCTTGCAGTTGCTGGCCTTGCTAAGGCAGATACAACTCTAGGATTGCTTAAATCATGTCCCTACTCATACACTCCTTTCTATGGAAATTCATGGCTAACAGCAACTTCCAACCATCAGAGTAGGTCTTGAATTTGTAGTTGTGTTTCAACATCTATTAATCCAGCAATTGCGAATCGTGTCCTGAAGTGTCTACACTAGAATCTACAATTGTGTTAATTAGCATGTGCTAAGCATGACTAAAAATTGAAGTGCAAAGATATCAAGGTTTTTTTCCCCCACACAGTTTACTATTTGCTCTTAAAATCAGCATTTTTAAATTAAAAGAAAAATCAACATTTTTGGCCAGCCTACTTTTCATTTTAATATTATTGAAATGAAACAAGAGTTGAGATCAGGTAAAAAAAAATCTTAAATTTTCTGTTCAAATTATTGCAATGAAATAGGATTTTGATTTAAATTTGCTGTGTATTTGGGGTATGTACACACTATTGTATACCAAAACAAAACAAGCAGGAACTCTTCAGATTTCTATCACCGCAAATCCACTAAAGAAAAAACCTGCATTGTTACACAAAGTGCCACTGGCTTGTCCTAGACACCTCTGTGCAAAGTGTAAAATGTCGTTTCCAGTGCTGAGTTGTACTCTCACGTAAGACATTTCCATGTTCTGACAATCAGCCCCTCTCTGTGGCAACCTACTAACTGAGCTTGTAGGAGCAGATTGCTATAAATTTCTGTTCTTGGATTCTCCTATTTTTTGCATTATGCTCCATCTAGAGATTCAAAGTGTGCAAAATCTCATTTTTGCCTCTAGTCAAAAAAAGGGCATGATAGGAGAAAAAAATAATATATACTTTCAACTGGATAGCAACTTCTTGGAACAGGAAGCACACGGATCTTGGCCTTTATTAGTATGATTACCCTGAGCTGCTTTACCAGTACCATTGTGTGTCATGGACTTGTCTTCACACACAGTGTCTACAAGCTGCAGTCTCATGTTACATACATTTTGACACCCCAAGAGCATCCCAGGCACCAATTGCGATACAATCTGTTTTGCTGGCAGCCACAAGTACCATACTCTACTCTGGACTATGCTTTCCCTTTCCTCCAGTGTTCAGGTATTCTTTTTTTGGCACATACTATAAGCGTCAACTGCTGTAATCAAGTAAAGAGGCATGTGGCACCAACACTTCAAGGCTGTCAAAAGGAAAGAACTTCCCACAAAAGAGATGGCACTTACAGAACTATTGAAGCTGCCTATCAAAAAAGCCCCCTAAGATTACTGAACAGGGAATAGTATCATCTAAATACATAATCATAAAAAAGTAGATGGCCAGTTTACCAGCTACAAGCAAACTACTTTAAAACATAAGCATTAAGATTATCTCAGAAGGGAGCATCTGTGTTAACCTACAGGGAATGCCTGTATATGGGCAGAGGCTAGGACAGCACCACTAATTCTTCTCTGAAGTAGAATAATAATTGGATTTATTAGCTTTGCATACTTGTGCATAGTTCGTGTAGAGACAGAGAGGCTTTATAACAACCTTCTTCCATTTTCATTTTGAAAGGATTTCCTGTATCTATGAGAGCTTCTTGGTGGAAGATCTTGGTAGTCCATCGATCCGATGATGACAAATCTGAGCAAATCATCTATTGTTGGTCTCATGGTGTGCCCTCCGATGGCTATACAAGCCAATTCTAGAGGTGCACATTTGGCTGTAGATGGTGCATGGGAAGTTCGCAGTCAGTGGGTTGTGCGCTGCTGGTGCTCTGTGACGTCGTTCGCATGCCTCTTGTAAAGGCTGGCAGCGGTCTTCCTCAAAGGCGATGCAGGTATTTCTGACTGTTGCATGTCACTGTGTTCTGTCGCTGGCAGCATCCTCAAGTTCCTTGGGTTTGATACTGCTATACTGCAGATTGGCTTTGACGGTGTCCTTGTAACGTTTTCGTGGACAACCTATATGTCGGATACCCTGAGAGAAGCTGGTGGGGGATTCTGTTGGCATCCATGCGGCTGACATGACCGGTCCAAAGTAGCTGTGACTTCATGATCATCATTTCGATGCTTGTCATCTGGGCTCTCTCGAGGACCTCAAGATCAGGCACTTTGTCTTGCCAGCGGATCTTCATGATGTTGCGGAGGCAACGCATGTGGAATGCTTCAAGCTGCTTGATGTGATGTCTATATAGTGTCCATGTTTCACACCCGTACAAAAGAGATGAAAGAACAGTAGCTCTGTACACAAGCAGTTTTGTTGACATCTGGATGTTGTGGTGGTTTAAAACTTTGACACGCAGATAGCCAAGTGCCTGGATTGCTTTGGATATTCGTGCGTTGATATCATTATTCAGTGATCCATCACTGGATATGACACTACCCAGGTATTTAAAGTTCTCCACTACTTTAAGCTGACTGACATCAATGTTGATACTCGGGACAGAAGCATTTGATCCAGGAAAACTTCTGTCTTTCTGAGGCTGATAGTTAGTCCGAAGAGTTGCGAGGCCTCGGCAAACTTGTTGACAATGTGCTGAAGATCATTTTCAATGTGAGCCATGAGAGCACAGTCGTCGGCAAAGAGTGCCTCAAGAAGGAGTTAGTCTTAGTCTTTGCATTCAGGTGACGGAGGTCAAAAAGTGAACCATTGTGCCAGTATTTCAAATATATACCTTGATCCAGATCTTTCATTGCATGGTTAAGGACGCATGCAAAGAACAGGTTAAATAAGACAGGAGTGAGAACACATCCTTGTTTCATGCCATTGGTGATGTTGAAGGGGGTAGATGTGGCTCCATCAGATAATACTTCACCTGTCATGCTGTCATGAAAAAGGCGTATAATCTGGACAAATTTTCTTGGGCAGCCAAGTCGTGTTAGAATAGTCCAAAGGGCTTCCCTGTTGAAGGTATCAAATGCCTTTGTCAGATCTATGAAGACAGCATACCTGTGCATGTTCTGTTCAATGCACTTCTCTTGTATTTGTCTGACAGCAAACACCATGTCGACCATGCTCCGGTCAGGTCGAAAACCACATTGACTTTCAGGTAGATTTGCCTCAGAAATACTGGCTATTAGGCAGTTCAAAATGATGCGGGCGATGATTTTCCCTCCAACAGAGAGGAGGGATATGCCTCTATAATTTCCACATTCTGCTTTGCTGCCTTTGTTCTTGAAAAGAGAGACAATAGTAGCATCGCAGAGGTCCTGTGGTATGTTTTCATCCTCCCAGATGCTGATGATCACGCTGTGGAACGCTGCTAGTACTTCTGGACCTGCTGCTTTGTATATCTCTGCTGGTATCCCATCTTTTCCAGGAGCTTTTCCTGAACTCATCTGGCTAACAGCTTTCTTAATCTCATCTATAGTGGGCGGAGAGTCAAGATCTGTCAGAGCAGGTTGTTGTGCAATTTCATTGAGGACATTATTATTCACGGTTGATGATCTGTTGAGAAGATTGCTAAAATGTTCTTGCCATCTTTCGTTGATTCCTTCTTTATCTTTAATCAGCGCTGTGTTGTCTGATGAGAGCAGTGGGGTGGTCCTTAGTTTTGAAGGTCCATAGACAGTCTTAATAGCACTGAAGAACATCTTTGAGTTGTGGGTCTCCGCATAGTGCTCAATTTCTTTGGCTTTGCTCTCTCACCAGTTGTCTTGTATCTGACGGAGGTCTTTCTGTGTTTTGCTCTGAAGGTACTTGAAATGGTCCTATCTGGAGACTGAGGAGGGATCATTCTGCCATTTGATAAAGGCTTTTCTCTTTACTTCCAGAGCTGAGCATATTTCTTCTTGGTTCTCATCAAACCAGTTCTGATGTGTTCTTTTCTTTGGTCCAAGAGATGTTATTGCTGTGTCAGTCACCACCTGCTTGAACTGGTCCCACTTTTCGGTTGCAGTACCGATCAGTTGTCCATGGGATGTCAGTTTGTCATCAAGACTCTTCTGGAAGTTGTTGAAACATTGAGCATCCTTCAGTTTGGCTACGTTGAAAGCAGGTCACACATGCTTAGGGCGTTTGAGCCGAGAGGGAGCAATGTAAAGTTGGAGAGACGTCCTGACTAATCTGTGGTCTGTCCAGCACTCTGTGCCTCACATCACTCTGGTGATCAGTACGTCTCGGATGTCTCGTCTTCTGACAATGGCATAATCTATCAGATGCCAGTGTTTGGACTTAGGGTGCATCCACGTCGTTTGGTGGAAGATACAGAGGCAGAAATATCTTCCTTCTGCTTTGTGAGTTGACCGCTAACAGACAAGTGCTGATATCCTTGTATTCTCCAAATGGAGATACTTCTCTCACACGGTGGTCCCTGATCCTTACACTTTCCTAGGATGACTATTAAAAACTTGCCCTCTAGCTTAATTCAATCATAAGATAGGAAGAACTGCAGACATAAAAAATGAACACCAAATAGCTCACATCTCAAGTGACACCTCCCACCACGCACCTTGAGGATCTCACTGTTCTTGGAGAGCACTAGACAGATGAAACAGTCCCTACCGAATTAACTCACTTACGTATACCCCTATTCTATGTATGTAGAAATCTATTCACTTACTGGGAAGGTTTCCACTGAAACACTATAATAATACGCATATGATGAAAAGTACAGACAAGAAAAATATCACAAATTCCAGGCTATTAGTAAAGGCCCTAGTGTTTGCTGATTCAGATGCTAGACAAGAAGAAAGAAAGGGATAAGAAAGGTAAAACAAAATCAGTTCAGTCCAAAGACATATCCAGCATGAACAAACCATACTGAAGGATCCTGAAGCAGTTTGCCAGAAACCCTAGCGGTCCTCTGTCCCAACGAGCTTGGATATCATCTGCTTGAATGGGGGGTGGGAGTGAATACCAAAAAGTGTCATTTATGTTTGCCCCTTTCAACCTGATTTAGTCAGTCCACAACACTCATTTTTACACTGTGAAAAGTACCTCTTTGAAGGCAACTGCTGAGCTACTTAAGGGAAATTAGTAGAAGTTTTGGAAGATATATCTCAGCAGCAAGTAAGAAAGATTGTCCAGTGCAAAAGCAGATCAGATACTGAGTGACTTTTATAAAGTAAATTTTTGGAGGATTTGGGGAAGATTGGCCTTACTTGTTTAATTTTATTACACAACAGGAAAATAAGTCAACTGTTGTACTGAAAGAAATATTTAAAATATAAATCACTAATATTTTACAAACGTACAATCATATTCTGGAATGTTTATTCCAAATACTAACTTTTACGGCTAAACTAATGCTGGACCAAAGCTATTCCTGAAGTCTAAAATACCGGTGGCAATATGACACTCTATAATGTCCTATAATCTCAGGTATCATGATAAAAATATCCAGTCATCAACAGTTGCAATGCCTTTTTCTTGTGTCTCTGTTAGCTGTTTCAACACAAAGGGGCCATTTCCCCTATAAAATAAAAGTAGCAGCAATTATTTATAATTCATTAATGTTAGATATTGTATACTGTGTATACATAGTTAAACACAATTTTTAAATAATATCTCAATCTTTCTTTCACTATTTCTGTAACTGTGAATGAACAGGTGTAAACAACCTTCTAAGGCACAAGTTAGAATTAGACATTCCATAGGAATGTGTTATCTAAGAATTAGAAATTCACCCAGCCCATTTATGTTCAGACACATTTAACACTAAAATTCAAAGGCATTTCATGGCCCTACATCCTACTGAAGACCTTAGTATATGGCTAAATTAGGGAAGAAACAGTAGATCTGGAGTTATGGGCACCCTAAACTGTGCGAAATTCACAGTTACTGAGTAAAATATTCCCAGACATTTCACCAGGAAAAAAGTCCATCTGCTGTCTTGGTAGACAGAATGGAGACTGAAAGTGAGACCATTCCAAAGGGAACAATGGGAGTGCCAAAATTTATCTGCCTATCTATAAAAGGGAGAAAATCAGCTGTTCATCCGTATACAAGCACACTCAGACCCCTTTTTAGCACTCATTTGATTTGAATTCTGAAAGCATAGTATTCAAAGTATTCGCATAAAACAGAAACCTTCCAAATTACTTTGGATTTTAGTGTTAAATGTGTCTGAACATAAAAAAAATCTGAATCCCACATCTAATCAAATGAATGTGTTTTCAAGTAGTGTATCTATAGGCACTGAAGATCTTGAAAGTGGGATCCAGCGCTTATGTTCTTTTATTTCCTTTCAGTTTCCCTCTTCGTGTTACTCAGCTTTCCCCAATTATGTCTTTCTTTGGGGATCTACAGGATTGGAGGAAAGTTTGTGTCATTAAAAACTGCCATTCTGTGGCAAAAATTACTTATGACTTAAGATTCCGAATAGAGACTGTGAGCTCTTTGGGGCAGCGATAGTGACTCATTATATTTATGGACAGTTCCAAGTACACTGTGGACACTACTACATAAAAATAAGAAACAATAATACAATGAACAGTAGTATAATACTTCAATGCTACCATATAAATAAATGTTATATAATATGCACTTATGCAGATATATAGTAGCAAAGTTAAAAACTTTTATGGTGTATTCTCTTTCCCTATAAAATGACTGAAATTTAGATCAGCAATAGTAAAAATCATTGTTAAAACTAAATATCAGAGGAATGGAGCTATATGAAGACATTTAAACAACTCTGATTAAAAAACACTATTGGTTAAAATGTTCAAATCTAGGCACAAAAGTCCATTTATAAGTCTGATTTTCAGGAGTAAAGAGAAGCCACTTCAGACACTAACTACAGTGAAATTTGTAGGTGCTCACTAGTTTGGATATTTGGCCTCTAATTTACTGATATACAACCAAAGAGGAGCATGACTCAGAGCAAGAGTGTGTATCTGAAAACTTTTAAGTCTAGCATTTGAATACTGCTTTTGTATTTGTTCCCTTACTTTAGTAAAACATTCAAATCAATGAGTGAAATGCTCTTTAACACACACTTTTTGCTGTACTTTTTTTTTTTAATGGTACTATGCAAAGCGTCAGACAGATAAGGACAGTTTTAGGAATTGTTTGAGGTATGGAAGACTGTATTTTTCTTTCCAGTGCTATTGAGATATATTTTTCAGTACATAGAGTGTCCCTCTGTACAGACACATATCTTCTGTAAGTAGTTAAGATAATATACCTCACATTTCTAAAAATCAGATACAATCATTTCTGTGATCTAGACAATACGAGGTGCTCTGTATGGGAAAAGGACTGGGTCAGGTGTTTTAGGACCAAAAGGTTGCATGTTAAAAAACACAAATTTAAATGGAAACCTATTTCCTTTTTTTCTTAAGTGACCTGCGATGAAATCCTGATCCCACTGAAATTAAGGGGAATTTTGCCATTGACGTCAATGGGCACAGAATTTCACCTCTGACTTTCAGAGATGCTGGGCACTTACAGCTTCCTCTGATTTCAGCGGAGGCCATGGATACCTAGCACCGCCAAAATAAAACCACTTATGTAAGTGCCTAAACAGAATCTACGCACTTTAACCATCTAAGTATGAAAACTGTGGCCCTAAGTATGTACATTCTGTCCATGATTTTTCACTTGAAAGCATCACTTTTCTGCAAAAATTAGTACCTTGCAACATAGACTTATTGTACTTATCTCAAATACTTGCTAGTACTCTGTTTATTCAAAATGTTAGATAAGGAAGTTTGAATCCTGATGAGGCATGATAAATGTCAGATAAAAAAAAAGCTGAATTTATAATCACAGATAACGACTGTCTACCATTTAGCAAATAAGACAGAATAGAAGGATTCAGAGTCAATGCCAGTTAAGTGTCAACACTTCCTTCCATCTGGCATGGGGACATGACAAAAAAAACAACAATTACAATAATTAGATCTCTATGCTGTTCTACATCTAAAACCATTACAAAATTTCAGTATTTTTCAGCTTTCATATTTTGAACATATAAAACATATGTATATAAACATACACATGCCCTGATTCACCACTACATTACTCCAATTTACTGATGTGACACCACTGATTTCAAAACTTGAGTAACAGTAGAGAATTAAGGATGTATAATTCAGGTAAAGGCAAATAATTGGGGTAGATAGTTTGATGGGAATACACACGATTATACCCACTCTTCTAATTCTGAGACTTGGAAGATCCTTAAAATGATTTGAATCATCTCTGCTAACTTTTTTATGTAGTTTTAGTTCTTACATATTGTGCAAATTAGCACAAAATATGTCTATCTTCTTTTATCCCAATTTTTTACTATAACATGTATACATACATGAAGACAGTAGATGTAAAAACATTAATGAATGGAAGCCCAAACATTTGTCAGTAGGGGTCACATGGCAATTTGCAAGGAGCACAAGGGTGGTGAAAAATTTCTGTGTAAATATACACATTTTATTTTTTTTAAAGTAGATCTCTCTATAATATTTCCTTCATCCTGCCTTTTCCTTGATAGATAAACAAAGTGAAATTTATTTTTTTAGGTAACCTCCAGTTAAGAGTCTTCAGTTGACCATCTTTGTTCTCAACTTGCTGTTAACAGGAAGAACCTGGCTGTCTGATTAGAGATTCACCAGTCTGCATCCAGACCTCAGGACGCAGGTTAAACAATCCTGATGTAAAGTATACTAATATCTAAGTAGAAAGTGGTCTTTTTACAAGGAGTAAGGTGGAGTTCACAGAAGATCTCGTATAAATATAAGTATAGTGCAACCTCAGAGTTATGAACAACAGAGTTACGAACTAACCAGTCAACTACACACTTTATTTGGAACCAGAAGTACACAATCAGGCAGCAACAGAGACAAAACAAACAAACAAACAAAGAAATATATAATAAAAAAGCAAATACAGCACAGTACTGTGTTAAATGTAAACTACTAAAAAAAATAAAGGGAAAGCAGCATTCTTCTTCTACACAGTAAAATTTCAAAGCTGTATTAAGTCAACGTTCAGTTGTAAACTTTTGAAAGAACAACCATAATGTTTTGTTCAGAGTTACAAACATTTCAGTTATGAACAACCTCCACGCTCAAAGTGTTCTTAACTCTGATGTTCTACTGCAAAGGGCAAAAAGACAATCTCAGTTTTCAGATTTTTATCCTATCAAAAAAGACGTTGGTGAAAAATAACTGAAAGTCAATTTATTGGCAGCTGCTTTCATGCTTAAGATAGCAAACCCAATGACAAAACTCCAAGTGTTAACATTCCAATATGAAAAGCTAGAATCTGTCAAATTCACTCCAATCTACAATATGCATCATTACCTTTACTTGGCGCTGACTTTCTCACAGAGGCCACGTGGTCTTCAGAGATAGCAAGACGTCTCAAAACATCAGCCAATGCTGCTTTTAGCACAGTGATTTCATCTTCTTGTTGCTGCACTCTCAGTTCGAGAGCTGAAAGACGGTCCTGGACATCGGATGTGCTTGCAGCAGAGATGCTATCATCTAGTTGGGGATGGGGGGGGGGGAAAGGAGGAGGGAATTTTAATGTTTTTTCAAAACTAAAAACTACTAAAAAGAGAAGAGTTACAAAACTTATAGTGCAATCTTGTTTATCAAAAATATTTGGGAGATACTGAAGATGGTTGGATAAAGATGATAATGGTTAAGTATGGGATCATAAGCATAACCAACATAAGGAGAAGATTAAGGCCCTTAAACACTGGTGCCTACACAGGATGTTTGGAAACTGAACTTGTACTGTAATGGGAACAAGATATATGCTAAACAGGACAAGGCTGTATTTTCAAATTTGATACAAAATAAAGTATGTTCAAACATTTTGAAGTGTATTCTACTGCAACTTTTAAAGAAGTAGTCTAAGCATCCTTCGTTTTAAAGTATGACATAATTAAAAATCAATTGAAAAATATATAACTCACCAAGACCAAATTTAATGAAGTGACAACTCCAATTCAAAAATATTCTAGATCAGATGTTTTAACTTGTTACTTTTTTTCTTTTTACTGTTTTTTTTTTCACATCATCACACTGCATGATCCAAAAAATATACTACTTTATAACATTTGGCCCGAAGTGATGAGAACAGAAAGTAAATATGCTGTGAAGGGCTCCAAAAATCTGTTTGGCCACTCAAAAATAGATTAGTATTGAAGGCATAATCCAGCCAAATCTATTCTTCAATAGTAAAATGGGAATTACAGCTTCTGCATATTCTTTGCCTTTGACAGCTCATTGCATTATTTCTGCCAAGCCAAAATAACACATCATAGGTTTTTATTTTTAGCATAAATCAGAGTATGTGCACTACAAATGGGTTGTAAAAAATACATGTCACCCAACAAAAGGTATTCCTAAAGGTATCCTTAGTGAGTTTGGGTTTCTTAATACTCTAAACAAAATACAAGCGTAAAATCACAGGGATTCATAAACTTTGCTTATTTAATACTGGATGGATGACATATATGAAGCACATTCATACCACCAAATTATATGTAAAAGCAAACATGCAAATTATTATTTGTGAAATGTTATGCATATTTTAAATTTTGGACCCACTAGTTTCATGAAATTCAATTCAGGGAAACAATTTAAATTATAATTTTTTTTAAAGGCCTAATCCCGAAACCCCTTATTATCCAACATAGGCCCTGATCCTGCAAACACTTATACACCTGAGTAGTCCTCAAGCTCAATGTAAGTACGTGACTGCAAGAACGGGGGACAAAGCAACGAAGGTGGTAAAGATTTGCAGCATCAGGCCCTAAGCTGTTAAAACTGATAAAATATTAACATTTGGGACTACTTATTGAAGTAGCACCAAATTCAATTTTATTGTAATTCTTAATACTGATATTTTATGAGACACAAAGAAATCACCATAGGATTTATTCAAACAAGAGAAGTTACAAGTGAAAAGTACATACAATGGTAGAAACAGCGGCAAGAATATCCAAAGAGATATTGGTGTAAAATGTCTACTTGCAGCATAGGAAGGCTTGATTATCAATTTTTGCCAGCCAGATATATTTTGAAAAAGAAAAATTAAGATGGTTTTTTGGGCTGGAAACTCACTTAAATCTAAAAGGAAGATAAATTACAAGGGGATTTGGAGAAGTGTATGTAATATGTATTTTGTAGTCCTGAGTTAATGGGAGGAAAACGATATGCTAATAATGATATGTGTATACTAATCAAAAGAAGGCTGCATTGTAAGAGATATGTAATCAGTTCAGTAATGTGGATAGCAGCTGAAAGAGTCTAAATAAAAACACCTTTAATCCTGGCAAACGTGTATGTATGCCTAAGAATACAGAAAAAAGTGAATAGCCATATTTCTTATGTCATTGGAATCTGTGGCCTACTTCAACCGCTATATAAGCATTCTGCAATATCACCTGCCAGTAAGGGTTTGTCTACACTACAGGATTATTCCGATTTTACATAAATCGATTTTGTAAAACAGATTGTATAAAGTCGCCGTGGCCACACAAAGCACAATAATTCGGTGGTGTAGGTCCATGTACCGAGGCTAGCGTCGATTTCTGGAGAGTTGCACTGTGGGTAGCTATCCCGTAGCTATCCCACAGTTCCCGCAGTCTCCCCCGCACATTGGAATTCTGGGTTGAGATCCCAATGCATGATGGTGCAAAAATAGTGTCGCTGGTGATTCTGGGTAAATGTCGTCACTCATTCCTTCATTCGTGAAAGCAACGGCAGACAATCATTTCATGCCCTTTTTCCCTGGATTGCCCTGGCAGAAGCCATAGCATGGCAACCATGAAGCCTGTTTTGCCTTTTGTCACTGTCACCATATGTGTACTGGATGCCGCTGACAGGGGCGGTACTGCAGCATTCATTTGCCTCTGCAAGGTAGCAGAGACGGTTACCAGTCGTTCTGTACCGTCTGCTGTGCCATTGTAAATTGGCGATGAGATGATGGTTATCAGTTGTTCTGTACCATCTGCTGCTGTCATGGGTGCTCCTGGCTGACCTTCACTGAGGTCGGACGGGGACGCAAAGACAAAATGTTGTATCTAAAAATAGAGTCAGTCCTGCCTAGAATATGGGGCAAGTGTACCAGAGAACCAGTGTATCAGAGAGCACAGCCGATCCGGGTCAGATCCCGCAGAAATGATGATCTGCATGCCATTCTACGGGGTGCCCCTGCAGCAACCCCACCCGTTGCTTTCCTCCTCCCCCAACCCTCTTGGGCTACCGTTGCAGTGTCCCCCCATTTGTGTGATGATGTAATAAAGAATGCAGGAATAAGAAACACTGACTTTTTAGTGAGATAAAATGAGGAGGAGGCAGTCTCTAGCTGCTATGATAGACCAGGCAGGACATTAAACGGTGGGGGGGAGAGGAGCCCAGCATCCTGCTGCTATGATAGTCCTGGCAGTACAGAAACTTTTCTTTAGACATGAAAGCGGGAGGGGGGCTCATGTAGCTCAGCCCCCCGTTGCTATGATGAGGATGGTTACCAGCCGTTCTGTACCATCTGCCGGGAATAACCGGGAGTCATTCCTATTTTTACCCACCTGAGGCCAGCCAGAAGCACTCATGGCATGATGACAAGGACGACTACCAGTACTTCTGCACTGTACTGTCTGCCACCAGCGAAGAGAGGGGAGAGGACGCTGCTGTTCAGTAGACATACGGTGACATTGAAAAAAGTCAAGAAATGATTTTTTTCCCTTTTCTTACATGGGGGAGGAGGGGAGTAAATTGACGAGATATACCCCGAAACACCCTGGACAATCTGTTTGACCCTACAGGCATTGGGAGCTCAGCCAAGAATACAAATATTTTTCGTAGACTGCTGGGGACTGTGGGATAGCTGGAGTCCTCAGTACCCTCTCCCTTCCTCCATAAGCATCCATTCGATTCTTTGGCTTTCCACTACGCTTGTCACACAGCACTGTGCTGAGGACTCTGTATCATAGCCTGGAGATTTTTTTCAAATGCTTTGGCATTTCACCTTCTGTAAGGGAGCTCTGATAGAACAGATTTGTCTCTCCATACAGCAACCAGATCCAGTAACTCCCGTACAGTCCATAGTGGAGCTCTTTTTGGATTTGGGACTGCATGGCCACCTGTGCTGGTCAGAGCTCCACGCTGGGCAAACAGGAAATGAAATTCAAAATTTCGCGGGGCTTTTCCTGTCTGCCTGGCCACTGCATCCGAGTTCGGATTGCTGTCCAGAGCGGTCACAGTGGTGCACGGTGGGATACCGCCCGGAGGCCAATACCATCGATTTGCGGCCACACTAGCCCTAATCCGATATGGTAATACCGATTTTAGTGCTACTCCTCTCGTTGGGGAGGAGTACAGAAACCAGTTTTAAGAACCCTTTATATCGATATAAAGGGCCTCATTGTGTGGATGGGTGCAGGGTTAAATTGGTTTAAGGCTACTAAAATCGGTGTAAACGCATAGTGTAGACCAGACCTAAGAGACTAAAAGTCTTCATGCCCAAAAGAGATAACTTAAAAGAGAGAGAGAGAGAATGAATGAATGAATTGTTACAACATATGGAGGAAAAAGGTAATGCCACCAGTGCAAGATAACACATTTTATTTCCATGCACTTTGAGTGAATATAAGAATAAATTTCTGATTTTTGCAGAAAGCTTATTTAAGAAGCATAACACAAACAGATTGTGCACCATTATATCTTACTCAAGTCAGAAAAGAAACCTAAGTTCCTTAGTGTACAAAGAATGAACAAATGCTTTTAAATCCCCCATGTCAAAAAAGTGACAAAACATAAAAAGATGTATTTTAAAATTTTGCTCAAAATAAGGAGTGCATGTTATCTCTGAACTAATAAAAACTTAGAAATGTTATAACTCATGAGGAAGTGACTGGACTTCCTGGAATTCCAAAAAGTACAACCCAATTATCTCTATTTAGCTAAATAGTATATTATGAGCATTCAAATAAAATATGGAAACATTGTTGTCAACTTCACAACGAAAACTGCAACCATAATCCAGCTATGTTGTCTTAAGACAAGGAAGACATTAATTGTAATTAAAATTAAAGATATACTGAAAGTATATCAAAATAACTATAAGGATCTTTAAAGTTCATCTTATGGTAGTAGCAATCAAAACCAAAATACCACAGCTATCACATAATACACCACCAAATCGATTAGCCCAAACTGAAGTGCTTCATATGGAAATAAAAAATATAAATAGCAGCTAAAAGTCTTACAAAGAGTAAATCCCCAGGCACTATAGATACACTACAGATTACTATAAAACATTTGTAAAAAGAAACAAGCAGCCGTCTTTTAGTTACGTTCCATCACAGTTTTAAAAGCCAGACATTACCATGCTTACTGTGTGAAGTTCAATAGAAATTACCAAACAAGGCCCCATTACTTAGGACTTATCTACACTAGCCTATAATTCAGACTATGGGCATATGAATAGTGGTTCACACCAAAGTGCTGGGCTGTAACTCCTCTGTGTGGATGCTGTGGGATGAACTAAAAGGTTCCCAGTTCATATTAACATAGCCCTCTTCAAACAGGACTACACTCCTACACAGCAGCAGCTCCTTGCCTTCGCAGTAGACGGTGCAGTAGGACTGATAGCCATTGTATGTCTCAGTGAGGTCAATCAGGGGCGCCTGGACAGATATGGCTATCTTCCTCCTAGAGCACCGAATGGCAACATGGGAAGGAGGGTAGGCAGTTATACAGTGGATGCAGCGGGGGTCTGTGCTCTTGTTGGATTTCCTGCATCTCCAACAGACGCTTCATCATGTCCGTTTGCTCCCCCAACAGACGCTTCATCATGTCCGTTTGCTCCCCCAACAGACGCTTCATCATGTCCGTTTGCTCCCCCATTAGCCTCAGCATCATGTCATGCCTCCACTCTTCGCACTCACTTAATTCTTTCCTGGCCTCTGCCACTGAATGCCTCCATGCATTAAGCTGTGCCCTATCAGCATCGGTGGACTCCATGAGCTTGGAAAACATGTCTTGCGAGTGCGTTTTTCTCACCTTCTAATCTGTGACAACCTCAGGGATGGAGATGATAGGCGGGAGCTGTCAAGGTATTATTCCCACTTTGAACTTTAGCATCCAAAAAGTGGGGACCTGCATGTACCCTTCTAAGCTTAATTCCTAGCTTAGATTTGATGGCGACGTCACCAGCCAAAATACAGTGTTTGGCACACTTTCTGTTCCCCCAAAAACCTTCCCTGGTGAACCCAAGACCCAAACCCCTTGGGTCTTAAAACAAGGAGAAATAAACCATCCCCTCTCCTTCCCCCTCCCAGACTTTCCCCTCCCTGGGCTACCCTGAGAGACTACACTGATCCAAACTCCTTGGATCTTAAAACAGAGAGGAATTAACCTCCCCTCCCATTCTTTCCCCCCACCAATCCCTGGTGAGTTCAGACCCAATCCCCTTGGGTCTTAAACAAGAAAAAAAAATCAATCAGGTTCTTAAAAAAGAAAGCTTTCAATTAAAGAAAGAAAAAGTAAAAATTATCTCTGTAAAATTAGGATGGAAAATGTTTACAGGGTATTCAGCTCATATAGACTAGAGGGACTTCCCCCGCCCCCCCAGCCTGAAATTCAAGTTACAGCAAACAGAGGTAAAAATATTTCCAGCAAAATACACATTCACAAGTTAAGAAAACAAACATAAGACTAATCCGCCTTTTCTACCTAGTACTTACTATTTTGAACATTAGAGACTGTTTCAGAAAGATTGGAGAAATCTGGGGTGCACGTCTGGTTCCTCTTAGCCCCAAGAGCAAACAAAGAACAAAACAAACAGCACAAACAAAGACTTCCCTCCACCAAGATTTGAAAGTATCTTGTCCCCCCATTGGTCCTCTGGTCAGGTGTCAGCTAGGCTAGGTGAACTTCTTAACCCGTTACAGGTAAAATAGACATTAACCCTTAACTATCTGTTTATGACACACATCCCATATCTCAGACAGTGTGGAACCACAACTAGTGGTGATTTCTTCCTAGAACTTTAGAATAAACAGATTAATACAACACATGCACCTTTACATATAATACTAATTACGTAAAACTACAAGATTTTCCACATTTTAAGGACAATTTTTAACCAGTTGATTGTGGGAAACTTTCACGGGAGAGTGCATCAGCTACTTTGTTAGAAGCTCCTGAAATGTGTTGAATTTCAAAATCAAAATCTTGGAGTGCTAAACTCCATCGAAGAAGTTTTTCGTTGTTTCCCTTGGCCGTATGAAGCCACTTTAGCGCAGCATGGTCAGTGTGTAGCTGGAACCGCCGTCCCCAAACGTATGGGTGTAGCTTTTCCAGGGCATACGAATGGCGTAGCATTCTTTTTCACTGATTGACGAGTGGCTTTCCCTCTCAGACAGTTTCTTGCTGAGAAACACGACAGGATGGAAGTTTTGATCCAGTCCTTCCTGTATTAAAACTGCTCCCACACCACACTCAGATGCATCTGTGGTTACTAGGAATGGTTTGTAAAGTCTGGGGCCGTTAGCAAAGGGTCAGACATGAGGGTTGCCTTAAGCTGGGTAAAGGCCTTCTGACACTCATCAGTCCACTTAACTGCATTTGGTTGGGTCTTTTTGGTCAGGTCTGTTAGTGGGGCAGCGGTTTGGCTGTAGTGTGGTACAAATCGCCTGTAATACCCGGCCAAGCCTAAGAAGGACTGGACCTGTTTCTTTGACTTTGGGATAGGCCACTTTTGGATAGCATCCACCTTGGCCTGTAGGGGGTTTATGTTCCTTGACCCACCTGGTGTCCAAGGAAAGTCACTCTGGTTTGGCCTATTTGACACTTTTTAGCCTTAACAGTTAGTCCTGCCTGCCTGATGTGCTCAAAGACTTTTTCCAGGTGTTTTGCCCATGAACCAGAAAAAATGGCCACATCATCGAGATAGTCAACTGCATATTCTCCCAATCCTGCTAGGAGACCATCTACAAGTCTTTGGAAGGTGGCGGGTGCATTTCGCAGCCCGAAAGGAAGTACATTCAATTCATACACTCCTGCATGGGTGATGAAGGCTGACCTTTCCTTGGCGGGTTCATCCAGTGGTACTTGCCAGTACCCCTTGGTTAAGTCTATTGTAGAGATGAACTGGGCACGTTCCAATTTTTCCAATAGCTCATCGGTGCGTGGCATTCGATAATTGTCGGGACAAGTTACAGCATTTAGCTTACGGTAGTCCATGCAAGAGCCTATTTCCCCATCTGGTTTGGGTACCAGAACCACTGGAGATGCCCATGCGCTGGTAGAGGAGCGGATTATACCCATCTGTAGCATGTTCTGGATCTTCCGTTCTATAGCAGCTTGGGCATGAGGAGACACTCGGTAGGGTGGGGTTCTAATTGGGTGAGCATTACCTGTGTCAATGGAGTGGTATGCCTGTTCAATCCGTCCTGAGGTGGCTGAGAACAATGGAGCAAAGCTAGTGCACAGCTTCTTAATCTGTTGCCACTGCAGACGTTCCAGGGTTGTGGAGAGGGTCACCTCTTCCACACCACCGTCACTCTTTCCTTTGTAGTAGACACCTTAAGGCCTCTCAGCGTCATCTCCCTGGGCTTTAAACTGACAAACCTGTAAGTCTCTGGAATAAAAGGGCCTGAGAAAATTAACATTGTACACTTTAGGCTTTAGGGAGGAGGTGGGAAATGCTATGAGACAGTTAACAGCTCCCAGGCACTCTTGGACTGTGAATGGCCCTTCCCATGACACTTCCATCTGTTGCACCTTCAAGACCATAACCTGGTCTCCTACTTTGAAGGAACACTCTCTGATATGTTTATCATACTAGGCCTTTTGCTCTTCCTGAGCATCGTTTAGGTTTTCTTTAGCAAGGGCTAAAGAGTGTTGGAGAGTGCTTTGTAAGTTGCTTACAAAGTCTAAAATATTAGTTCCTGGAGAAGGCATAAACCCCTCCCATTGCTGCTTCACCAACTGTAATGGCCCCTTAACCTCATGGCCATACACAAGTTCAAACGGTGAAAACCCCAAACTGGGATGTAGTACAGATCTGTAAGGAAAAAGCAAATGCTGCAACACTAGGTCCCAATCATTGGAGTGTTCATTTACGAATTTACGTATCATGGCCTCCAAAGTTCCATTAAACCTTTCCACCAGGCCATTAGTTTGATGGCGGTAAGGGGTGGAAACCAAGTGATTCACCCCATGAGCTTCCCACAGATCTTTCATGGTCCCTGCCAGGAAATTAGTTCCTGAATCTGTAAGGATGTCGGAGGGCCAACCTACCCTGGCAAAAATGTCTGTTAAGGCTTGGCACACAGTTTTAGCCCTGCTGTTGCTTAGAGCTACTGCTTCCGGCCATCGAGTAGCAAAGTCCACGAAAGTCAGTATGTACTGCTTTCCTCTGAGGGTCTTTTTTGGGAAAGGACCCAGAATATCCACAACTACTTGCTGAAATGGGACCTCAATTATGGAGAGTGGCTGGAGAGGGGCCTTGACCTGGTCTTGGGGCTTCCCCACTCTTTGGCACACCTCACAAGACCGGACATAATTAGCAACGTCCTTGCCCATTCCCTCCCAATGGAAAGACTTCCCCAACCGGTCTTTGGCTCTGTTCACCTCAGCGTGGCCACTGGGATGATCATGGGCTAAGCTTAAGAGCTTTCCCCGGTACTTAGTTGGAACTACCAACTGTTTTTGAGGATGCCAGTCTTCCTGGTGTCCACCAGAAAGAGTTTCCTTGTATAAAAATTCTTGTTATATAACAAACCGGGATCGGTTAGAAGAGCTGAGAGGTGGTGGGGTGCTCCGTGCCACCGCCCAAGCTTTCTGAAGTCTGTCATCTGCTTCCTGCTCACTCTGGAACTGTTCCCTTGAAGCTGGAGACAACAGTTCTTCCTTAGACTGTGGACTTGGGCTTGGTCCCTCTGGAAGCGATGTAGGTGACGGGGTTGTTTTCGTCAATGGTGAACCGCTCTCCGCTGGTGCACTATGCGATATTTCAGGCTCTGGCTGAGCCTCTTGGGTAGGGTTGTTTGCTGCTTCTGCTAGTTCAGGCCCACTGGCGCCCTCTGGCATTGGGGTTGAAGACGGGTTTGCAAGCGCTGGCGTCAGTGCTGGCAACGGTTCTGGTGCTGGTTGCTTTTCCAGTTCCGGTTCTGGGACTGGATGCACTGTGGCTGTTGCCGCCATTAGTAGGGGATCCAGTCCACCACCTCTGTTTGCGTCTCTGGTAACAGACGGGGCCCTTGTGGACGGCTCAGGAACAGGGATGGGTCTGGAAGCTTGCCTGGCTTGGCTGCGTGTAACATTCCCGCCCATTTCACTTGCTTGGCCAAGTCTTCCCCCAGTAGCATGGGGATGGGATAATTGTCATAGACTGCAAAAGTCCATATTCCTGACCAGCCCTTGTACTGGACAGGCAGTTTAGCTGTAGGCAAGTCTACAGATTTTGACATGAATGTGTAAATTGTCACTTGGGCCTCTGGGTTGATGAACTTGGGGTCCACTAAGGATTGGTGGATAGCTGACACTTGTGCCCCTGTGTCTCTCCACGCGATAACCTTCTTTCCACCCACTCTCAAGGTTTCCCTTCGCTCCGAGGGTATTTGAGAGGCATCTGGGCCTGGGGATCTTTGGTGTGATGGTGGTGTAATGAACTGCACTTGGTTGGGGTTCTTGGGGCAGTTGGCCTTTATATGTCCCAGTTCATTACATTTAAAACAACGCCCAGATGACTGGTCACTGGGCCAAGGTGGGTTCCTGGAGACTGGTGAGGTGGGACAATAGGGAGTCTGGGGCTTTCCTTGGGTTGTAGATGGGGTCTTGGGTTGCCTTCGGTGATAGGGTTTATTGTCTGTTCCCCCTGTGATATTCGCTCCCCTTGCTAGTAGCTTTTTTCTTTTCTGCCACTTCCACTCATCTGGCTCCAATCTTCCCTGCCTCGGTTACAGTTTTGGGCTTCCCATCTAGGATGTACCTTTCTATTTCCTCAGGAACACCCTCTAAGAACTGCTCCATTTGCATTAGGAGGGACAGCTCTGGCAGAGATTTAACATTTGCTCCTGATATCCAGGCATCCCAATTCTTTCCAATCTGGTAGGCGTGTCAGGTAAATGACACATCTGGTTTCCACCTTAGGGCTCTGAACTGCTGACGGGCATGCTCAGGTGTTAGCCCCATTCTGATTCTGGCCTTGGTTTGAAAAAGTTCATAATCGTTCATGTGTTCCTTAGGCATTTCAGCCGCCACCTCTGCTAAGGGTCCACTGAGCTGTGGCCTCAGCTCTATCATGTACTGGTCTGCAGAGATGTTGTACTCATGGCAGGTCCTTTCAAAATTTTCTAAGAAGGCCTCAGTGTCATCAGCTGCCTTGTAGGTGGGAAATTTCCTGGGATGGGGAAAAGTACCTGGAGAAGGGTTGTTAGGGTTGGCTGTGTCATTCTGCTTAGCCTTTGCTAATTCCATGGCCTGCTCGTAGGCCTCCCTTTGGAGTTCCAGCTCTTTTTGTTTCATCTCTCTCTCTCTCCTGTGGGCAGCCTCTTTGGCTTGTTCTTCTCTTTTGTGGGCAGCCTCTTTGGCTTTTTCTTCACTTCCTCTCATTTCTAGCTCTTTTTGATTCGTCTCCATAGCTCTCCTGTGGTCAGCTTCTTTGGCTTGTTCTTCTGCATCCACTCTTGCCCGTTCCTGTTTAACTGCTTCCTTGGTGCTCATTTTTTTTTCCTCTTGTGCTGGCCACACTACCTCTGCAGCTTACTGACTGCTTGGTTAACAGAGATTTTCTAACTAGCTATGCCTGAGAGGTAGAAAGAAAAAAAAAACACAATTCACTTGTAAATGCCTTTTGCTGGTTGTGTACTGGCTCACAGCTTGAGCCTCCTCTTAAGAAAGACCCTTTTAAAAAAAAAACTTAAGACCTCTGCCCTCAGGCTGCCTTTCAAACAGCCAGAAAGGAGAGAAAAAAAAACTCACTGGCTTTGGTTCTTAAAAACAATCCCCTCTAACCTGCTTTCAAGCAGCTAGAAAGGAGAGAAAAAAAGATCCTACTGGTTTTGGTCCTAGAAATCCCACCGCTTTACGTCATGTCAAGGTATTTTACTCACTTTGAACTTTAGCATCCAAAAAGTGGGGACCTCCATGTACCCTTCTAAGCTTAATAATTCCTAGCTTAGATTTGATGGCGACGTCACCAGCCAAAATACAGTGTTTGGCACACTTTCTGTTCCCCCAAAAACCTTCCCTGGTGAATCCAAGACCCAAACCCCTTGGGTCTTAAAACAAGGAGAAATAAACCATCCCCTCTCCTTCCCCCTCCCAGACTTTCCCCTCCCTGGGCTACCCTGAGAGACTACACTGATCCAAACTCCTTGGATCTTAAAACAGAGAGGAATTAACCTCCCCTCCCATTCTTTCCCCCCACCAATCCCTGGTGAGTTCAGACCCAATCCCCTTGGGTCTTAAACAAGAAAAAAAAATCAATCAGGTTCTTAAAAAAGAAAGCTTTCAATTAAAGAAAGAAAAAGTAAAAATTATCTCTGTAAAATTAGGATGGAAAATGTTTACAGGGTATTCAGCTCATATAGACTAGAGGGACTTCCCCCGCGCCCCCCCCCCAGCCTGAAATTCAAGTTACAGCAAACTTGAAATGTTACAGAGGTAAAAATACTTCCAGCAAAATACACATTCACAAGTTAAGAAAACAAACATAAGACTAATCCGCCTCTTCTACCTAGTACTTACTATTTTGAACATTAGAGACTGTTTCAGAAAGATTGGAGAAATCTGGGGTGCACGTCTGGTTCCTCTTAGCCCCAAAAGCGAACAAAGAACAAAACAAACAGCACAAACAAAGACTTCCTTCCACCAAGATTTGAAAGTATCTTGTCCCCTCATTGGTCCTCTGGTCAGCTGTCAGCCAGGTTCACTGAGCTTCTTAACCCTTTACAGGTAAAATAGACATTAACCCTTAACTATCTGTTTATGACAGGAGCATAGAAACATCCCACACTCCACAGTTCTGAGGGGACTGCATGGTCACCTGTGCTGACAAGTGCTGCTGAGTTCGTCATGCTGATTAAACAGGAAATGAAATACAGAAGTTCCCGGGGCTTTTCCTGTGTACCTGGTTAGTGCATCAGAGTTCAAAGTGCTGTCCAAAGCGGTAACAATGGAGCACTCTGGGATAGCTCCTGGAGGCCAATACCATTGATTTGTATCCATACTACCCCAAATTCGACCCAGCAAGGTTGATTTTAGCACTACTCCCCTCGCTGGGGAGGAGTACAGAAGTTGATTTTAAGAGCCCTTTATGTCGACGGAAAGGGGCTCGTTGTGTGGACATATTCATATTAAAATTGACCTAACGTGGCTAAATTCGACCTAACCCCATACTATAGACCAGAGCTTAGTCTGCTCATTTATTTCCTTGATGAACACAGACACTATGTACTTAAGTGAAATACTGGCCAATGCAAATTATTGTATTTTATTACTGACATCAACTAAGTCTGTTTTGTACTGGAACCAGATACCAAATAAAAATGACTGAGTGTGTGTGCCCACTCTCTCTCTCTCTGATTGTCTCTGCTCTGGGATAGAGCAGTGCCCCAGGGCTCCCGCTCTGGAGACAATGTCTTCGCCCTCTTGGGCTTCTTGACTATAGCTCTCCAGCTGGGCTACTACAGTTCAGTTCCCGCTCTGAGGTGCCTCAAGATCCAGGTCACTTCCCCCTAGTGGCTAATGTGGGTGAGTGGAGGGGACCCGGGTCCATCCTCTACTTCAGGCCCCAGCCCAAGGATCCTGTTGATCGCAGCCATCTGCTGTGTCCCTTTAACTACGTCACATGACTTCTCTAATTCCCTGGGCCACTTCCCCGTGGTTCTGTGCTGTCTTCACCCTTACCTCAGAGCTTTGTTCTAATGGAGTCCCTGCAACCAGCTCAGGGCTCCTTTTCACTCTTCCTGGCTTCTGGCAGCTCTGCCTTGTCTGGGGTTCTGTAGGTCCATCAGCCAGCCACATGCCATCCAGGCTCCTGCAGCTCCAGCAAGGAACTGAACTACCTCTGGCCCTGCAGCTCCTCTTATACTAGGCTGCTAAGGCCCTGATTGACTATGTCTCACACAGTCACTTTAGACAGCTTAGAGGACTCTCTCCACTGCCCTTTATTGGGCTGGAGCATGGCAGGGCAATGAGGCCTCCATTGGGGGGGCCTCAGAAGGTCTGGTATACCCCGTCACACCAACTTTACGCACTATCATTACCATATAATTTTCAATGTGCATGATTATTGACATAACAAGGAACATTACCAAAGCACTCATAATATAGATACGAAGTATAATACTCGATATATACCAAAAACCTTCCAGATCTAATGTCATGACATGGGATTTATTTAAAAGAAGCTGTCACCTGTGCACCTGATCAATGAGAAATCATTTTTATGGTGTAAAGACAAAAAAAATTAACTTAAAAAAATTTTTTTAGAGGGGGATGAATTTAGTGCTCAGAAAACCTCTGAAACGGAAGTCCCAGAGACTAGAGTCCTCTTTCCATATAAGATGTACAGCCACAGCACTGTAAAATACTCCCTGCTGCTCTTCTAATTAGGGATGTAAAAGGTTCAATGGTTAACCGGTAAGCACAAGGCTTACCGTTTACCAACCTTAACTGTTAACCTAAGCCGTCTCACGCCGGGCAGTGGCACTCCAGCCCCGGCTGCAACGGACCAGCTCAAGAGCGACCTCAGCCCTGGCCCCAGCCCCACCAGCTGGCTGGAACGACCCCAGCCACGGCCGCCCCACACAAGCCGGCCAGAGTGACCCCAGCCTCAGCCACCCCGTGACAGCCATCTGGAGGGTCCCCAGTCCACCAGGCCAGCCACAGCAACCTCGGTTAACGATAAACTATTAAAATTATATTGTTTAACTGGTTAACTTTTTAAACCGATATTTACATTGCTATTTTCAATTTGCCTAAGTGGGTGAAACCACTTCTAGAAGATGAGAGAGTTCAGTTTCTCTGCCCAGTCAGTGCTGGGACTCTTTGCCATAAGACTTAATGAGGCACCAGTGATGGTGCTGGACAGACCTCCAAATACAATTCACACAGGCCACTAAGCAGATTTAGCAGGGTAATCACATATTAAAATCTCTTCCTTAGTTACTGACTACTTCAGACAAATCTGAATTGGCTACCTAAATGTAAAAGAAAACATATCAAGCTTTCTATACTGGGCTTATAATGATAATATCAGTGCACATATCAATCCCAATATCAGTCCTATATGACAACTAATCCCTGCATAATATGCCCAAAGATCACAAAGTTTGATTTTCAAAAAAAACCAATATTTGAGAAAAACAAATTATACAAAACCCAGCACATGGAAATTTAAACCACAGACTGGAAAAGCCAGCACTTTATCCAATAAGCTACACAACCACAGATAGTTTTACACCCCCGCTGCCAACACATATAATTTCCCCAGTAACATGAAAGTCCCTTCAATGTGGGAACACAGCCTAAATTTCCTGTGTTCCCAGGACCAGATTCAGTCTCATGATTAAAGACTACAAAATGAAGTGGTACCAAAACAATCCATTCTCATTACAATCTGAAGGCTGGGGTGGGGGGAGGGGGTGCTCCATGTTTCTCAGTTCTCCCTTCAGTGCCACTTTTTGGACAACCTGCCATTTTTGTTCTGAAGAACTGTGAATCATCTGACTGGCAAAGGATTATTAGAAACATATTTCCAGAAAGATAATTCACAAAATTCCTTTTGCAATCACTTTCAATGGAACAAATTTCCTTGCAGTTTGCTGCAATATATTGGTATTAAAACCAGCTTACCAGGTGGCAAAACCAAAAGACACAAGACAACTTTTAAAAATATGGAAGCATCAGACTCTACAGACCCCAGTGTCTCTGTTGACCCTTTCAAATGTTAACAAGCATGAAAACAGAAAAAGGTTTTACAGCTATATGAATCGTGTAAGGAATACTACTTTGAACTCGGATTCAAAATCAAAGCAAATATGTAATTAAACAACCCAACCATATACATAGGACTACTAGAGGAAAACACTTATTGACTGCTGGAAATTTAAACTGGACATGCTGATAATAAATATTACAGCACTGTCCCCAGCGCCACTCTTTCCCCTGCTTTTTAAAATATTCATTTAACAACAGATACACTGTTTGCTTAGTTTTATATAAAATATGAAGGACTGCCGGTAAAAAAGGCAAGTGTATGTTTATTTTTTCTTATCAAACAATCGTTGAGGTGTACGAGGTGGTTATTTGTTGCAATAGTAGATAAGTTTTACTAAATTGACCTGGCTGTACTGAATCCCTGAGTACTATTGAAGTTGCAAGTATTAAAAGCTGCATTCCTTTTTATGATTCATTCTCTTTCCATTAGCTTCCAGAACTTTTGTTACACTAATGCAGGGGTCAGCAACCTATGGCATGTGTGCCAAAGATGGCACGTGAGCCAATTTTTAACAGCACGCTGCTGCTTGCCAGGGTCCCAGCCGCCAGTCCTGCTCAGCCTGCTGCCGAATCCTGGCCGGCAGTGGGCTGAGCGGCCGCAACAGGCAGCAGCATGCCATTAAAAATCCTGTCCGGACCAGCCCGCTCTTCTCTGCTCCTCCCGCTGGCATTTGCACATGCTTTCCTAAACTCCGTCACTTCCGGTGGGAGGTTGTGTTTCCGGGTTAGCGTGTCCATAACACTATCTGGTGTCCGCAGAGTCTGAGCAGCCCCAGAAGCGGCCCCGACGGCAGGGGTAGGAAGAGGGACCCGGCCCCACAGGAGTTGCAGTGCCTGAGAGGCCTGTAAGTGGGGAAGGGTGCTGGGTCCCAGCTGCGCCGTGTGCCTGCCCGCCATGAGCATGGCCAGCCCCGATCCCTGGACTCAGGCAGGCTACCCCAGGGTTGGAGCCCGGTGCCGGGATGAGCTTGGTTCTGTACTGGGGCAGGCCATGTCCCACAGCCCAAACCTGAGCCCAGAGCTGCATCTCGCCGCCTGTTGGACCCTGGGAACAGTTGGGTCGCACTTCTTTCCCCACCCCCGTTTCATTATGTTGTTATAAATTTATACAAGTATGTAACAAATATAAACTTACAAGCTTTGGACTTCTTATGTGCAGTCATATTCAGGTTTGGTTGTTTTTTTTTTTTTTAACAATTAGACATGAACTTTGTTCATTAATAGCTTTTGGAAGTTTAAAAGGAATGTCCGAGACAAGACATTTCTATATTATTCACTGTTAGGGTTGCCAAGCATCTGGTTTTCAACCGGAATCGCCCAGTTGAAAAAAGGGACCCTGGCGGCTCTGACTGGGCTACTAAAAGTCGGTCGGCACCCCAGCGGGTTTAAGGCATGCTCCCTGCCGCCCTGGTTCTGCGTGGCTCCCAGAAGTGGAGACATGTCCTTGCGGCCCCTAGGTGCAGGGGCAGCCCTGGGGGCTCCATGCGCTGCCCTCACCCCGAGTGCCAGCTCTGCAGCTCTCATTGGCTGGGAACCACAGCCAGTGTGACCTGCGGAGCCGGCACCTGTGGACTAAGGCAGTGAGCAGACCCGCCTGACCACACCTTGGCCTAGGAGCCAGACATGCCTTCCGCTTCCAGGAGCCGCCCGGCCAGAACCCACATCTCGGACCCCCGCCCGCACCCCAACCCCCTGCCCCAGGTCAGAACCCCCTCTCGCACCCTAACTCCCTCCAGGGGTGCTTGCACTCTTCACCCCCTCCCACACCCCAAGCCCCTGCCTCAGCCTGGCGCCCCCTCCCACACTCTGAACCCCTCATCCCTGGCCTCATCCCAGAGCCTGCACATTCAGTCAGAGCCCTCACCCTCTCGTGCAGCCCAACCCCTTGCCTCAGCCCAGTGAAAATGAACGAGTGAGACTGGGGGAGAACAAGCAATGGAGGGAAGGGTGAGCAGGGGGGAACTCGGAGAAGAGGCGGGGCATGGGCTGGACCTCGGAAATGGGTGGGGCAAGGGTGTTCAGGTTTGTGATTAGAAAGTTGGCAACCCTCTTCACTGTTCCTGAACTAACTTTCATATACATTTTTACATTAAGTGTAAAGCATGTATTATGTGAAGTATTAGCCAACAGACTACAAATTAGAGAACTCGTGGTCTTTCACTTGTAGGTTATCAGTATGAACCTAGCTCAGTGCAATAGTAACCAATGGTCTTTACCATCTGATGGCTGTTTTGATAGCCCACTTGAAAGGAGTCAATATCTAATACCTTATACTGCATGTTATATTATCTCCAGCACAATATATGCTTTTATAAAAACTGAAAGTGAATTATTATCTATCTCCTCCATAAAGGAGGTCCCAGTGGGTCAAGATTGAGTTATATTGGTAAGAGAGGATGCACTGCTGCTGTAATTAATTCTGTACAGATTACACCTCTGTCCCTAGTGCTGTCAACTCAGCACCTTTTATAAAAAAATAAGCCAAGTTCAAAATTAAAAAAAATGTTCATGACACTTTTACCTTTTAAAATATAATTTTATGAACCAGCAAACAGTGGTTAAATAAAACATTACAGTAACTCCAGAGAACACAAACATAGATTTTAGGTATTGGCATATGGGCCATACAAATCTGTCTGACTAAAGTTGGTGTTTTGAATCTATTTTTAGGCACCTAAATGAACATGGTCTTATTTTTTAAGGTGCTGATTTCAAATGAATTTTGCGACTGTTCAGCAACTCTGAAATTAAGGAAACTTTTTAGGTGCCTAAAACTTGATTTAAGAGCCTAACTCCAAGTAACTTAGATTTGAAAGTTGTAGCCACAGAGTCTAATGGCATAATTCATCAACTATTATTTTTCTAACCAAATACAATCATCGTGACTAGATATGCTACGCACATTACTCAATGTTTAAAGTGCAGTTTCTTGGCATTTGCTGATTTTAATATACTAAAATTTATTAGACTTTTTTACACAGGAAATAATCAGCTTAATCTACTTAGAAACTGCCAAAAAGGAAAAAATTCAGATATACCAAAAAATGAGTATTATTATTAAATTGCATCTCCAAAGAGTTTAACAAACATTTGTATCAGATAACTATCTTCATTTTCGTGTTATACTCAAAAATTGTTAAAATCATTTGTGGCTTTTCAGATTCTTTGGCTCAGAAAAAAAGGAGCCAGAGGATCACACAAACATCCTTAAAACCACTTCCGTAATAACCACAAATTACAGAAGCCACGTCTAAAGATGAAATTTCTCAGAATAGTCTGGCAAATCTGCCTCTGAAAATATTCTGGTATTATCTTAATATAAGTAATCTAGAAACATATCAATGTATGATTCATACAGTAGACCATACACTGTATTTCATTGCCAACAAAATGTGGCCAGTATTAGTTTCCAGCTTGTAAAAGATTCCAGTAACTGTGTTGATTGCCTGATACCACATTATATGACAAAGTCAATTTTATTCTTGCCAATACTGAATTTTGGGAAAAATTCACATCTACATCTATACGCATCTACCCCACATATGTGATGTTGATATCCTGCTGATACACACTGCATTTTTAATGCACCTTTTACAATCTCACCTAGAATATTGCCCATGAATCTATCTTCCTTGGGGTTTATCCCAAAGTTCCAAACATCTCAGTAGCTGCCTTCAGTCACTGTTTTTTTTTTTTTAATGATGTGGTTTAAAAATAATTCATCTTTTCCCCAAATGGGGAATTCTCACCACCTTACCCCAAAATCCCATAACCCTCTTGTTTTGAAATGGAAACTGGGCAATGGACTAATTCCAGGTGGACAATCCACAATCTTATCTTCCACAACTGTGAAGAAGGAGATCCACTGCTTTTCAGCAAGGCACACAGTGTACTTGCTTGTAGCCCTCGGTATCTTGAGACAGGATTTAAGTCGTATTGTATACATAAAAGCGCCATTTAAAAAAAGATTTTATAAGTGTTTTACCTTTGTTACTTTTAATATCCCCCTCTCCTTCTGAGGCATGTATAATTGGACCCATGGCATTGACTTCACATGTAGAATACAAAGAAACAGTCTCAATAACATACTTAAAAGTCTCTAAAACATTTCTAAAATAATTTTTCTGTTACATAGACAAGACACATGTCTGTATGCCAGACAGACTTCATGACACTGTGGTATGATTATTGACACTTGCTTGGGATGCCCTGCATAACTCACTGAGGAGTCATCCAGCCATTCTCAAGCCCTTTATATCATCCTTCACAATTTTGCATTATGCAAAAAAATAACAGAAACATTACAAATTTTGATGGAATTTTCTGTTCCCTAAAATAAATGTTTGATGTGGGGGAGAATAGAATACATGAGACTTTATACTACAAGTTGAAAATTATACATAATAGACAATATAAAATATTTGAAATTTTATATATGTGGAAAATATATAATGTTTGTGTATGTTTACGTTATTTTAGGTGGTGCTAGTAGCACTGCCTAATACTGTGAACTGTCAGAATCTTAAAAGACTCTTTCTGGTTGCTTATTACTTTGCCAAATTTGAACCAGTGGGACTGAAATTTTCCATATTAGGTGTCCGCTTTGGGCTGAATTTTCTTTTTTTTTTTCCCTCAAACTTCTAGCCAAAACAGTTTGGTAGTTTCTGAGAACAAGGCTAAGGAAAAAGTACAATTTGCTCATGGTAACCTTTTCTTTGAACAGCCTTTGCAAGCCTGTCCTTTGCAGCAAGGACTTGACTTTTGTGTCAGAGTTGTGCTTTTTGCTGTTTCCATGAAAATCTGTCTAAATCTGGCCATATTATAAGACTTTGAAACACTGTAGTGTGAACATGCTCATTAAAGACATCTTCAGTTTTGGCCAGTTAAAATCTCCAGAGATCCCCATTATCACTAAGCATGGAACTGAGAAGAGAAGCCAGTTTCTCCAGAGCTCTTAGACCTCCCTGCTAGCACCAAAGCAGCAGGGGGGAATAAGTTATCTGATCTGAACGCAGACAAGACAAGAGTCAAACTGAGAAGAAGTAGGAAGAATGATGGAATGGTTGGGGCAAGAATTATAAGGGTGGGTGGGACTAGAAAAATGGGGAGCCAGTTGGCTGCTAAGGAAGGAAAGTTGGGGCAGGACAACAGCTGAAAGAGCAAAGAGACTGGGACAAGGAACCAGGGAAAGAGCAGAAGAAGACTAGGAGATGGACAGTGGTTAAGGTGGGGAGACAGACTGGACAAGGAGAGAGATCAAGACTGGAAACCAATTTATGGGGCAGGGGGAAGCATGGAAAGAGATTGCATGAGAAGCCAGGGGACGGAGGGGACAGGGACTGGGACTGGATGGGAGACAAGGAGACTGGGCTGAGGAGCTCGAGGGGCATGGGTGGGAAGGGACAGGTTGGAGGGATAGGGCAGAAAAGATTAAGCTTGAAAAGAGTGGATGGACAAGTCTGTGCCCAATAGAGTACACTCCCTTTCACAGCCCAGCATGGAAACAAGATATACATCTCACCATTCCCTCTGCTGTCAGCAAATATCAATGAAACCTTCTGGAAAAGTGTGTGTCTCTTATCCTTCTAATACCGGTCCAGATACAGAATGACAATGTCCTACTACTCCATTATCTCAAGTAGCAGAGGTCTGTGCATTAAATCTAAAGGTTCCAATCCTGCTAAAGGTTCCAATCCCTTCTTCATTCAGTGTGAGGGAAGGACCTGCTCTGGGAATTAATCAAGGTTGTGTATAAGACTGTTCTCTGTTCAATACCTGCCTTATTTGTAGCAAAAGCTGGAGTGAATGAGGCAAGAGACTTCAGAAACAGAAAGGATGGTCTCATGGTTAAATCTGCTGAAAGCTTGCCTGGAGAACTCGATTCTATCCCTGACACCGACAAGAATCCCTGTGTGATGCTGAGCAAGTCATTTAAACTAAACTTTTCACAGGTAGAAAACTTTTCACTAACTACATACTTCTAATTTTCTGGGAGTCCTACCTGAGATCCTGGGGAGCGATTTGCAGAAGTGCTGCAACTGGAGTCTTGGGAGCTGTGCTTTGAACATATAAAGTGCTTCCTCAGGGAAGGATTTTTTTAATTATTATTATTATAATTGCCAATGTAATTTGTAATGCTAATTTGTAAATCTTGTGACAGAAAACCTTTACATATATATAGGATTTCTTTGTAGCATTTTAGTTAAGTACAAGTTCATCTAGGTTACTGCAGATTTTCTGAGAAATAATCTTTTTTCAACAATGTGTGTGCAAATGCAGATTTCCAACACACAGAGTCTGAATTTCTGAGATTGCAACATTACCAGGAGAAACTCTGCGTTTCCCATGCAGTACATCTAATCTGCTGTAAGCCATCTGAGTTCAGGAGTACATATTTTAACAAGAAAGTTATTGAAAGCCTCTGACGTATTTCTTAAATATTTCTTGTTTATTCTGACAATAAACTGTGCCTCATTTTTGTTTGTGCTGTGGTATTTGCTAGTAAATCTTTGCCTAAAAGGAAGGCTGTGTTTCCACTCTTTAAACCTGCTATTTCCAGATCAATTCTGGGACATGATTTCAAAAACAAGAGAAAAACATTCAAGTCATCATGTGAGATAACATACAAAAACAGCTTACTATCCTTTTTTATGAATACAGTATATTTGGCACCATTTAATGTTTGCAAATTTTACTCTTCCCAACTAATGAAGCACGTATGTGATAGCTCACTGGTTTCAGCCGGCTAGGAACAGAGTTAAAGACAGTCTTTTTCCAAATGAGATAGCGTTGGATCGGTATTTTTCACTATCATTCAAAAAAGGTCCTTCAGTGTCCGTCCCTAACTAGACAGGATAGGGTGCCACATCCTTCTGACATGACACCACATTTTTATATATATCCCTCAGACTGCCTGCTTCTCCTCACCTTTCACTGACATCCTCCAAGTCTACTTCTTGCTCCCCTTATTCCTCTGACTCCTCACTGTTTTCTGTCTAGTTCCCTAACGCATTCCCTTTCTCTGAGGCTCTCTCCCAGCACCTCCATGATATGAGGGTCTGGGGGAAAAACGGAAACTTTAGGGGGAAAATGGTTTTTTTTCCAGGTTTTGTTTTTTTTTCTGAGGCCCGGTACAGAAAAAGTGGAAATTTGGGGGAAAATTGAAAAGAAATTGTTATATGAAATATATTCTCAGAATAAACAGTGAAAGGAGAGTCTGGTGTTGTTACTATAAAGTTTGGATATTGTTAGTGCTTGTGTTTGTGCTGCAGCTTTAAGCAGCTTTCTGCCCTGGCCTCCATGTTCAGGAAACGAGCACACAGTTTCAAGCGAAAAACATTTCCTGTAAGTTACCGTTTGATGCTAGGCAAATTTTGTGGTCAGCCATTTCCAGGAAACCCCCGCCCCCGAGGGTGGTAACGAGGCACCTGCAAGTCTCCTAATTAGGAGAAACCTAGCCGAAAAATTGAACACGTCATTACCTTTATAAATTGTCCAGTGCGTATAGAGTGGACAGGGAGAAACGAAAAAAGCTGGACCTTGTAACCGAGCCTGATCACCTCGAGGTCTCCCTCGGCCGCATGTTTTAAGGAGCCTACCCGATTACCGGTGATGATGAAACTTTCGTGGTTTGTGTGTGTGAGTATGCCTGGGTGCTGATTTTGCTACTGTTGTTAGCTAACTGAGTCTGTATCGTGTTGTAAGCCGGAGTCTCACGGCAAGCTGTAGTCGTCTTATTGCATTTTGCTTTTATTTAGACGAGTAATTGCATTTATGCTTAATAATAGCACCAATAGTACCCTTACTAACCCCTGGAGGGACCTGAATAACTACTGGGACCTAGAGAGGTACCAGGGTCAGCTTCTGTTTGTAATTGCAGTATTTTTATTATTTGTTCTGGTTTTATATTGTAAGCCCAAGTTGTAACTAGTATTGAGTTGTTCCTTATCCTCACCTGTGACCCATTCAATAAACCCTCAATTTTTAACCCCACGACTGATTGTTTGCGTTATCCCCTTTGCTACCTTCGGGGCACTTGTCACCCCTCCCAAGGGCATCCAGTATCGAACCTCCGCCCTATCCCAACGCTCATTACCCGGTAGATAACGGGCACCTTCTGACCATATCAGTGGAGCGAGGGGCGAGAGTAATCAGTAATCAACAGATATATATACGAATTTACTGTTGATCCTTAATATTGTGCTCCGTTAAAAACATTACAGTTACATCATTTTCTAAACCCTTTCTCTAGAAACATGAATTTCTTCTGGGTCTGCATGATAACGTCAGGTCAGATCTATTGGCATACAATTTCTGAGCCCAAAAGATACAACCTTCTTTTTTTGTTTACAACAATATTGATGCTTTCTATTTTCAACATTTTATATTCTCCCTCCCATCCACCCCCATTTGACAACAGGCAAAATGACACCTACATTTGACACCTATATTTGTCATTATTATTCAAATCAAAACTAAATAAATTTATATTTATTTATTTCACAAATATACCAAACAGTACTTTTTATGTGCTAAATTCAATATATATCTCATTCTTTAAAAAGTAAATGAAGTTAAGTTTTGATAAACAATTAACTACCTTGGATATTGCAACTTCTCAGAAAACGTCCATTTTTTCCTAAGAAACAGGTGGGGAAAAGCCACATTTTCCCCAATGCCTTCAAAATTTCCAGAAATTTTACATCTCTAATTCTACACTCTCCTGTCTGGCCCAAAAGAACCACAATATTCTCCCCTTCCCCCTCACACCCACAGCTCTGCTGGAAATAATGAAAGGTAGTGGCTGTTTGTGCCAGGGATGGCCTCACATTCACCTGCAAAGGTTAGGAATATGGTGGCTGTGAAGCTGTATGGAATCTGGGGAACACTTTAGGATATTATGAATACCAATATTGTAAAACTTCAATGAGTTATGTCAGATATGCCATGTAAGATATTTGCAAAAATGTTACAATTTGCCAGATATGATAATCTCATGTATGTGTTTGTATCACTTCTGTATTATGGATTATAAATATATATGTATGTATGTATCTATTTCAAAACTTGTGCTATGCTTCTGGGTGACACCCCCAGACAGTCTGGCATCAGCACTGCCTAACCTGCTTGATGGTCCATTAAGGACCATCAACAGGGCCGGCTCCAGGCACCAGCGCAGCAAGCTGGTGTTTGGGCGGCCACCAGAGAGGGGCGGCACTTTGGGCTCTTCGGCGGCAATTTGGCGGCAGGTCCCTCTCTCCCTCTTGGAGGGAAGGACCTGCCACCAAATTGCCTCTGAATTACAAAACAGCGGCGGTAGAGCTGCTGCCAAAGTGTTGCCGATCGCGGCTTTTTTTTTTTCTTCGCCGCTTGGGGCGGCAAAAATGTTAGAGCCAGCCCTGCCATCAGTGATACATTGACCCATTGAGAGAAGGCAAAGGATACACCTTATGACTCAGCAAGGCATGCACGGACATGCCTATGGACACAACTGTAAGGCTTCCAAATTATGTGCTGTGCGGCTTGTGTTTGGGACATTGGACTCAATGAACTTTTGGGGTCCCCTCCAGTTCTATGAGATAGGTATTTCTCCATATATATATCAAAGAACCTTATAGACTTTGAATCTTTGTGACTGCTTTACCATTTACCATATCTTGTTCTTTTTTCTTTATTATAAACCTTTAGTTTTAGATACTAAAGGACTGGCTGGCAGCGTAGTATTTTGGGTAAGATCCAAACCTAGACTGACCTGGCAATGTGGTTGACCCTTTGGAGTCTGAAGAACATTGTGTATATGTGAGCAGATTTTTTTAAATAACTTCTCGCTGTACTGGACCTATGTGCTGACTGGGAGCCAGAGGACTGACATGCAATAAAGGGGGCTGTGGGGTTCCTTTTTTGCTTCTTGACAACCAGCGTGGTGGATGAGAAGCACAGTTTGTAACTAGCTGGGGAGTTTAACTTCAGTGTTACCCACTAGTCTTGGGAGTATCTGCTCTCCCTTTTGCAGCCTGCCCTGACCTTGCCATTTCCAGTGATGGCTGCCCCAGGCCTCACAAGTCACAGTGGCCATCTAGTTGAGGGCAACCTGTGGCTTCAGTCCCATTGACAAATATTGTTAGACCTGTAGCAAAATCATGAGAGCTGATAATACAATATACAGCATTTTAAACACACACACTCTTTTCCAGGAAGTCTTCTCCCTCCCCTTCTATTTACTTATATCCCTCAATTTTAAATTCACTCAGCCTTCCAGCCACTACTCTTTCTCAGCACTTAAAGCAGAACAACTGCATTAAAGCCTCTATCTGCTCTAAAATAATCATTTTCAACATTGTTCTTAAACATCATTTCAAGTAACAAAGTTTTGATGGCAGATCCCAACACTGTACAGATAGCACAAAATTTTAACAGTTACAGTGAGCCTTCACTACACTGGAGAATGGTTTTCAGCAACTCTTTTTACAAAAATTTACCCCATCCAAACTGACCGGGACAAAAGTATGTTGTTACCAAACATGGGTTTAAGAACTCTTTCAGTACCAGAAAATTATTGTAGTAGATGGGGGGGTATATACCATGAGGGATATATACCACGAGGGGAATCCATTGCAGGGACATTACATTAAAAAAAAATGGATGGCTGTCTCACTTGTCCTTCTAGTAGATTAGCACAACCCGGCAGTGGCACAATTTTTGAAAGAACTGTGCTGTGTGAATGCACCAAAAACACTTCAAAGCCATAGTTGTAAAGTGAGTTCAATGGTGTTTGTTGAAGTTGTGGTGGAAAACTGTCAAAGAGGTTAGGTCATCTGTCCAGAGGATGAGAAAATCATTGATGTATCTCAGGTATGTCTTGGCTTTGCCGTGCATATGGCAACCTCTTCTTGAGGAAGAATTTCTGGACAAATGCACCACAAAACCAATGATTACATGGGATACACCAATGATATTTTCATCCTCTGGACAGATGGCTTTCAAGTCCTTCAAAGATTTCTACCACAACTTCAACAACCACCACCCATCCATCAAACTCTCTCTAGAAGACTCCCATACCACCAGCAACTTTCTGAATACCACAATCACCTTCAGCAATGGAACCCTATAGACAACTACATACAAGAAACCCACAGATGTCCACGCTTACCTTCACAGATCCAGTAACCACCTCAAACACACCAAGAATTCTTATCAATAGCCAGGCATTCAGATACCACAGAATATGCTATGAGGAAAAAGTGTGGTTTACACACCTTACCACAAACTGCCTTCACCAATCAAAGGCAGAGAAGAAGATCGCATCATAGAACAGGTCACCCAAATACCCTGAGAGAACCTACCTCAATACAGGGGGGAAAAACCCTCCAATCGCAACTTGTATTTAACGATAACACTGAGTACCTTTCCAAGACCTGAAGAAAAGCTCCATGTAGCTCGTTTCCCAAACTTTTCAGCATCATGCCCCCTTTTTAATTTTCTAGAACCCCTCAGCCCCCACCTCTCCTTTACTATCATCCAATCCCCCTTTTAACAAATTTAATTTGTAATTTAAAATTTTAAAAAAAAATTAAAACTTAGTATTATTATTTAAAATTTAAAATAAGCACAAATAGTTTTTCTTGGCACAAAAATTTAATAAAAATGTATTTAAAATAAGAAATAACATCAACAAAACAAATTTAATGTGAAAGATGATGCTGTATTTTCTTCATGAGTTGGGAATTCCTAGGTTTGTAAGACGAAAGTGCGCAACACAAATCGTTTTCAACATCCAGTTGATTCCTTTGTTTCATTTTTATTATGACTGAACTTGAAAAGCTTTTTTCACAGAGGTACATTGATGAAAATGGAAGAATAATACGTAGTGCTTCTTCTCCAACTTTCAGGTAAATTGGGAAATATTTTATCCAAAATTCCTCCAGGCTTAAGTTTCAAAAATATCTTTCGCACTTGAATCGAATTTCATTTTGAATGCTTGTTCTTGCAATACTTCTGGCAATGAATTGACATCAACATTGAATGGATTATGTGCTAATTTATGAATGGGATTGCCAGAAAAGCTGTCTGGAAAATAATGGATGAATTCGTCAGCAAGGCAGTCCAGATGAAACACAATTTTGTTCTTCGCATCCTCTTTACAAAGTTATTGGAAACCTTCATTTTCAGCGAGAGATGAAAATGTTGCAAAAGACAAAAAGTTAGGTGTCTGAGCTTCCATTCAACGTTTCCAAAGCTTGATTTTTTTCCGTAAACGCTTTGATGGCATGGTGGTGTGCTATAATGTTTGCAGTGTTGTTTCTTTGCAGCTTCAAACTGAGATTGTTCAAAGATTCAAAAATGTCCACAAGTTATGCCAGTTAAAGTTGATATGTTTGGTCCGTAAACACATGATATAAAACTCTTTATTTTTTTCTGTTGCCTGAGGGAAATTTCTACTTTGTCCTTCAGTTCAAATATTCTGGAAAGAATGTTCCCTTTGGCAAATCCATCGTACCTCTGTGTGAAACAAAATAATTTTATGATCTACTCCCAAAGCTGCACAAAAAAGCTGCAAAAGTCTCGTATTTAAAGCGCTGTTCTTCACAAAATTGACAACTTTGATAGCCAAATTCAATGAGTCACGTAAGTCATCTGGAAGGGTTTTAGCAGCCAAAGCTTGTCTGTGTATGACACAGCGAGTCATGGTTACGGCTAGATTTTTTTCTTTCAACAATGTCACAAATCCAGAGCGAGAGCCAAGCATCGCTGGAGCATCATCTGTGCATACACCAACCATTTTTTCCATGAAAGTCCATTTTCTTCAAAAAAGTCGGAAACCATTTTCATAACATCAGAAGCCTCTGATGTGATCATCAATTCCTTCAAAAAAAGCAGTTCTTCTTTCACAGTTCCATTGTTAATGAATCAAATGTAGGCAAGCAACTGACAGCAATGTGCTATATCATTGGTATCGTTGCACTGAATTGTGAAAAAAGGAGAAGTTTTCACTGCCTCTACAACTTGAAGTTTTAGATCTTTCACCATATCATCAATGCAATATTTCATGGAATTGTCAGAAAACGAAATTTCCGATATTTTTTTCTTGCTTTCGGCACCAAGCACAATATCAGCTGCTTTCAACAATCAAGGCTACACAAGAGTTTCTCCTATTATGTGCACTTTCTTGGCTTTAGCGATGAGCAATGACAGTTCATAAGATGCTTCTACCACTTTGGCCAACGCTTGATGAAAAGTTCCAGTAGTGTCCAGCTTCATGCACTTTAAATTTTGAAGTTTAGCAGCAAAAAAACTCTTTTGGTTTGTTTTTCAAGTGCTGTGCTTCTTTGTCAAGTGTCGCTCAAGACGACTAGGTCTCAAGGCATCATTGCTGAGAACTGGATGACATCTAATGCATTGACGATGATCGATCCCGTTTTTTTCCATGACGATGAAACCATACTTAAATGTAGTCTTCATCGCACTTTCTTTTCTTAATTGTGGCCATAATATACTAATTAAAAAAAATCTATAAAAATAATTTTCCTGATCTGTGAATAATAACAGACACAAGTTAATTTGAGTTATCGCGAATGCTTATTTACTACTACTATTAGGTACGTGTGCTGCCCTATATATACTCTACCACCAGTCCAGCAAGTAACTGGTCTTGCACAGTGAGTGGTGGAGGTAACCACTCCCACAATAGAACAGTCTTGAACACTCTCACGAGAGAGTTAGGAAGTTTTTAAAAGTTCCATTGCTTTCTACATCGTTCTTCGGCCTCCCCACCAACCAAAACAGCACTTCTACATGTCAAAAGGCAAAAAAATAAAAAATATTCGCATTTTGTGGTAAGAAATTTGAAAACATTGCAGTCATATACTTTTATTTCTAGTTGTATTTTTATTATTATTGTACTTTATGTTATACCTTTATTCTTGTCTACTTATATTCATAATCAAAAATGAGAAGATTGTTAATACTATAACATAGGCCTGTAATTGGACAATTTTATGAATAGTTATTATTATGTATACAGAATATACATGTGTATTACTATGTATACAGAACATGTATAATTTATTGTCCATTGGTCTATTAAATAAATCCATTAAAAAATTAAAAAAATAAATAAAACATTTTACACTGATAAATTTTTTTCATTATGAAAATCTCACAGCCTTGCGCCCCCTTGGAATTTCTTCACAGCCTCCCCTTCCCAAGTTTGGGAACCAATGGCGTAGCTCATAAGCTTTTCTCTTTCACCAACAAAAGTTGGACCAACTTTTTCTCTCAGCATTGGAAAGAAAAGCGTTTTCAGCACCAGTGCACGAGACCTATCAACTCTAGGACTCTCAACATTTCCAACATAGGTGGAACTGAACCAGCAATAGTGACAATTTTTCGTAAATATTCCCTAGCATGGAAAAGATCTAAGAAACAATTTGCTTAGCGTAGACAGAGCCTAGAGCAGACATTGCTAAGTATCTGCTTAGTCTCAAAAGATAAAATGTAGGCTCTGTGACTCCCACACAACCACTCTGTCAGGCGATATTTACAATGGCTTGTAGCCGCATTGAAAAAAAAAGTAATGTGCAAAATATGCATTTCAGTCATTACAGAAAAGGGATTGGGAAATATGAAGGAACAATTCCAACGCAAATGGCAGAAAAAAAACCTCCTTCCAGCCTAAGCTGTGAGACAGGAAAATCCTGCTTTGCAGAACACGTAAGCTCATGACAATCTGAAAATGGACAGCATGGTATTGAGATAATGTATTTGAAACTGCCTTGACTCCACTTAAATTTTTGTATTTTTAGGTTGATATTGCTTAAGAAAATTAGCATTTAAATGTTCGCAGTGAAGCTCCCAAATTAACACCTCATTGAAGTAAACAATGTTTGGCTGGAAAGTACAGTTCACACCTTTGATGCTGCAGGAGACTTTCTGCAATAATAATCATACTTGCTTGCCACTGTAAAGCACTCTGTATATTTGGAGCATGGCATAGACATTAACTAATTAATCCTGTGAGGTAGGTTGGATACATAGCGAGGCTGAGGCATTGGCTACACTGGCGCTTTACAGCGCTGCAACTTTCTCACTCAGGGGTGTGAAAAAACACACCCCTGAGCGCAGCAATTTACAGCGCTGTAAAGCGCCAGTGTAAACAGTGCCCCAGCACTGGGAGCACGGCTCCCAGTGCTGTAAGCTAATCCCTATGGGGAGATGGAGTATCTGCAGCACTGGGAGAGCTCTCTCTCAGCGCTGGCGCGCGACCCACACCTGCACTTCAGATGTAGCCATACCCTGAATTTACCTTGCAATGGTAATTTCGGAAAGGAGAAGGCTACTTTTATTTTTTAATCTAAGAAATCCTAGATTGTGAAGTAATAGAAGAATTTTAGAAAGAATTGAAACTGCAGAATCTCCTACCAGCAGTAAAAGTTTCCATGAAACCTAAGTAAAATTTACAAAACAGAACAAATAATAGAGGTAAACAGAGATTAAACTAACAATGGAATTAGGGCATTTTCATACTCAGATGCCAGAAGCATTTCTTGCAAGGCAAGAAATTTTATATATACACAAACAGTTTACACTACCCTTGTAAGCCACATTTAGGCTGTGTCTACAACAAGAAATTTTAGAGAAAAATATCCAACCAGTGCTACCACTATTTCAGCTGAACCATTGTTAGCATTAGTGAGAGTCCTAGCATAGCTGAAAAGCAAGTTTGATTAATATAACAGCAAAACACCTAAAGCAATTAAAACCTTGTTTAATTTTATTTTGCATAATTCCTCATATAGAGAAAGCTTTAGATGATAGTACTGATGGAGTCAAGCGTCGTTTAGCGTGACCATTGCTTTCCTGTTTAAACCAAGGAGAGATCTGGTGCAAAGGAGGAATTAAGTCTCATAGAAAATTTTGTTTAAATTAAGCCAAGAGCAGCTTTCTGTAATAATTTACTGACCAGAACAAAAATATTTTATTTATGTACCCTTAGTAGCATGTAGCATATAAGAATCATGAAGGATCACATACTGATTCATGAACTAAGTGATATGTGTATGTACTGGGTTACACACATGTACTATATATTTTTATGACATTATCTGTGCAGAGTAAGCAAAAGTCTTTTCCATGTTTAATCATATTTTAATGTATTATATTAGATGTGTGAGGACTTTCATATAAAAGGGATTATATTCATGTAGTCTGTGAACAAACAACATGGTATTTATATGGCATTCACATGTGCTTTACATATAATTTTTGTTCAATACGGGTGAGGACTCTATAGTGTAAAGGAACTCCCCCTTTCCCATCCTACTATTTTAGCTGCAGTGATTTGCACCAGCTTTCAGGAAAGGAAGAGTCCCTTGAAGTATCAGGGTGGATGGAAGTAGTCACAGGATGTGCCCAGTAAAAAGGATTTTTCCATGCTGTCCTATAATTTCCTTTACCTTATGTACACTGTAGAACTACCATTTTCAACAACGGTTGTAGATGGAGTTGTACTTGGGTAAATCTAGATTAGGAGAAAGGTGTTTCTTAAAAACATGTTGAAAATGACTAGTAGGTGATAGCTGGTTGAGTTGAACCCCTGGCCTGCATGTGCTGAAGTACAGATTTACCTTCGCTGTGGCCTGGTCTAAACTATGCGTTTAAACCGATTTTAGCAGTGTTAAACCAATTTAATGCTGCACCCGTCCAGACAACGAGGCCCTTTATATCGATATAAAGGGCTCTTTAAACCGGTTTCTGTACTCCTCCCCGACGAGAGGAGTAGCACTGAAATCGGTAATATATCGGATTTGGGTTAGTGTGGCCGCAAATCGACGGTATTGGCCTCCGGGCGGTATCCCACAGTGCACCATTGTGACCACTCTGGACAGCAATCCGAACTCGGATGCAGTGGCCAGGCAGACAGGAAAAGCCCTGCAAAATTTTCAATTTCATTTCCTGTTTGCCCAGCGTGGAGCTCTGATCAGCACGGGTGGCAATGCAGTCCCAAATCCAAAAAGAGTCCAGCATGGACCATATGGGAGATACTGGATCTGACCGCTGTATGGGGAGACAAACCTGTTCTATCAGAGCTCCGTTACAGAAGATGAAATGCCAAAGCATTTGAAAAAAATCTCCAGGCTATGATACAGAGTCCACAGCACAGTGCTGTGTGACAAGCGTAACGGAAAGCCAAAGAATCAAATGGATGCTCATGGAGGGAGGGAGGGGGTACTGAGGACTCCAGCTATCCCACAGTCCCCAGCAGTCTATGAAAAGTATTTGCATTCTTGGCTGAGCTCCCAATGCCTGTAGGGTCAAACACATTTTCCGGGGTGTTTCAGGGTATAGCTCGTTAATTTACCCCCCTCCACCACTGTGAAAGAAAAGGGAAAAAAATCGTTTCTTGACTTTTTTCAATGTCACCGTATGTCTACTGCATGCTGCTGGTAGACGCGATGTCGCGGCACTGAACAGCAGTATCCTTTCCCCTCCCCTCCCTGGTGGCAGACGGTACAATATAACTACTATCCGTCATCATCATCAGCCCGTGAGTGCTCCTGGCTGGCCTCGGTGAGGTCAGCCGGGGGCGCCTGGATAAAAATAGGGATGACTCCCGGTCATTCCCAGTAGATGATACAGAACGGCTGGTAACCATCCTCATCATAGCAACTGGGGGCTGAGCTCCATCAGCCCCCTCCCTTTCACGTGTAAAGAAAAGATTCTGCCCTGCCTGGACTATCATAGCAGCGGGATGCTGGGCTCCTTTCCCTTGCACTGTTTAATGTCCTGCCTGGACTATCATAGCAGCTGGAGGCTGCCTCCCCCTCATTTTATCTCACTAACAAGTCAGTGTTTCTTATTCCTGCGTTCTTTATTACTTCATCACACAAATGAGGGGACACTGCAACGGTAGCCCAGGAGGGTTGGGGGAGCAGGGAAGCAATGGGTGTGGTTGTTGCAGGGGCACCCCCCGTGAATGGCATGTAGCTCATCATTTCTGTGGGTTCTGACACGGAGCGGCTGTGCTCTCTGGTACACTAGTTCTCTAGAACACCTGCACCATATTCTAGGCAGGACTGACTCTATTTTTAGATACCATAAAGGAGAGATTGACTGGGGGAGTCATTCCCATTTTTGTCTTTGCGCCCCCGGCCGACCTCAGCTAGGGGCACCCATGACAGCAGCAGAAGGTCATGGGTGCCCTTCAGAATGACTGATAACCGTCATCTCATCGCCAATTTACAATGGCATGGTAGATGTTACAGAACTACTGGTAACCGTCTCTACTCTCTTGCAAAGGCAAATGAATGCTGCTTTGTAGCGCTGCAGCACCGCCTCTGTTAGCAACATTCAGTAGACATATAGTGACAGTAAAAAAAAGCTGAAAGGGCTCCAGGGTTGCCGTGCTATGGCATCTGCCAGGGCAATCCAGGGGAAAAGGGCGCGAAATGATTGTCTGCCCTTGCTTTCACGGAGGAAGGAATGAGTGACGACATTTACCCAGAATCACCTGTGACACTGCTTTTGCATCATCATGCATTGGGGTCTCAACCCAGATTTCCAATGAGCGGGGGAGACTGCGGGAACTATGGGATAGCTAAGGGATGGCTACCCACAGTGCAACGCTCCGGAAATTGACGCTAGCCTCAGACCATGGACACACACCACCGAATTAATGTGCTTAGTGTGGCCGCGTGCACTCGACTTTATACAATCTTTTTACAAAACTGGTTTATGTAAAATCGGAATAATCCCATAGCGTAGACATACCGGTATTAAACAAGACTTTTAGAATGAGTTAGATAGAAAGCACTAGCTATTGTGTTCTAAAAATAAACCAGACTATGTTTTCTTTTAGCTTAGATCAGTGGTTCTCACACTGCGGGTCAGGACCCCAAAGTGGGTCACAACCACATTTTAATGAGGTCGCCAGGGTTGACGTTAGACTTGGTGAGGCCTGGGGCTTAAGCTGATGCCCAAGGGCTTCAGCCCTTGGCGGAAGGACTCAGGTTATGTTCCCCCGACTTCCTCCCCCCCGGCCCAAGGCTGAAGCCTTTTGGCTTTGCCCACCCCCCGCCACCTAGGGCGGTGAGGCTCGGGCGAGGCCCACCCCGCAACCCTCCTGGGGTCCTGTAATAATTTTTTATATCAGAAGGGGGTCATGGTGCAATGAAGTTTGAGAACCGCTGGCCTAGACAAACTCTCTTATACCCATTGTCAAACACAGCAGGATTTCCTACTGTAGGCAGAGTGTGTGTGCTTTGCTTTTTTGCTTTGGAGTTCTCTCTCATTTCTTTCCAGGTGCTCTCTCAAATTACATTTGTTCTTCTGGGAAATGAGAGGGGAAGAGAAACATCGCTGTACTTATTTAAATATGAAGTTAAAGTAAGGTAAAGGGCATGTATGTCAGGTTAAAAGGTAATAAAATCCTAGAGATATACATCAAATCCCTCGAGGGGTTGCTTTTTCACAAAAGGAGGAGTATCGCCTGAAACGGCTGACATGAAAGAGAAGGCTCTGCAGAACAGCACCAACTCTTAGATAATGTTTTCACCTCTTAGCTCACAGAGAGCCAAGAAGCGAGTATTTGAATAATGGATAGTGTTTTTCCCCAGATGTGTCTGAAACAACTGAACAAGGGGGAATGATAAAGTACACTCAACCAGGAGAGGGATAGCTCAGTGGTTTGAGCATTGGCCTGCTAAACCCAGGGTTGTGAGTTCAGTCCTTGAGGCGGCCATGTAAGGAACTAGGGTAAAAATCTGTCTGGGGATTGGTCCTGCTTTGAAAACAGGAGAGGACTAGATAACCTACTCAGGTCCCTTCCAATTCTATGACTGAGGGAGAAAACCTGCTTGCGGCTAAATAAGTGACCCTGAAAATTAGATTCTATCCACTCAGTCCTTTGTGCTCAAAAAAAAGCAGCTTTTTTGTTGTTCTTGTCTTGTGTTTGGATTTTCTTTAGTTTTTTTAAAATTTAATAAACCAAGAATTTTAACTAATCAAAAGGGACTCCAATGAGAATCTCCCCAAAAGGCAACTGAGAAACAAAGTACAAAATTCCAGTGCAGAAGAACCACCCAAAATCACAAACCTGTGTCACTGCTAGCGGTTTCAACCCCTCAATGAAGGGAGCTGATATAATTATGAATACCCTTTTGGTTGCCTCCCTCAGATTACCAATATCATCTCAGTCATTATTTAACTGGACTTCAGCCAGCTAGCTCAGCCATATCCCAATTTCCAGTAAACACTGTCATCCATTACACTATATGAGACAAATTAAAGACAATGAAGCTGGGTGCCATCTGCATCCTTCCTACAGACAGGAGACACATATTTTTATAGTAACCCATTCAACTCAGTAATTATTACCATTAGCTGATAAGCTTGATAAATATTTACAAATATCAGAAAAGGCTAATCTGCCAAATGTAACTTGTCGGTAGAAAGATTTAGTATTTACTCTAGTTCCACCTCCCCGCCACCCTTTACATGGAAATTTTATCTTTCAAAACCTTTCAAAACTTAACTTAGTGCCTCATATTGGAATAATTTGAAACAGAAATGCAATTCTAAGAGGTGAGTTCATTTTGACTGTAGCTGAAGTCCGACCACAGAATTACCAGTTTATTCCATTTCCCAGAAGTCTTTGTTAAATTATAGGATTAAATTATATAAATTAATATAAAATTATCCCAGCTGGATGAACTATTCACTTCTAAGCATCACATATAAAGAAGTGTCCATTTACAATTATATAATGGGACTGTATAATCATTACACTATTTCTACATAATATTATTGGCCAAAACGCCTTGTTAAGACATGACAAAAATGCAAAACACAAGTGCAAAACAAAAACAAGAGCAAAAAAGCTTGACATGACATTCATATGGCATCCATCTTTTGGCATTTATAAGCCTTCTCATAATATAAAAAATGTGAAATCTTGAAAATGAGGCTAACAGAATAGAAAAAAGTGAGATAACACTTGGTTTGCATGCAAGAGGGGTAAATTTAGAATTGACCTTAGTAATACCTGGCAACCTGCATCTGCCATACTTCCTTCAGTTATGATCTTAGATCTCTCAAGCTATGAAGGCTGTGGCTGACCAATAGGGGCAGACATAGTCATATTTCAATTCTCACAGCTCTTTTTGGGTCACCCCACCATATAAACCGCTGCTCACCCAAGTAGTCCTACTGAAGTCAGTGAGTTAATGGGTAAGCATTACCGAGAATGTAAACGATTGCAGTATCGGCTCCTGATAATCTCCTTAGAGCAGGGTCCCATGCCTTTTGTCAGTTTGTAAACACAGTGCACATCTATGGCAGTTTAGAAATAAAATAAGATATACCTATGGGTGCGCTAGTTTTAAACATTTCTGCGAATTAGCAATTCAAGCTTGAAAAAAAATATGTTAAGCAAGATTTCAAAACCAGAGGTAAAATTTAGAGGTAAAATTCCCCACAGGGGAGAGAGTCTTTAAATCAGGGGTCTCAAACACATGGCCTGAAGTTATTTTCTGTGGCCCGCAAACTCCTCATAGCCCCCTCCCCCCCCCGCAGCATTTATCTAGATCGGCTCCGGCCCAACGTGCACCGGGGGCAGGGCAGGCTCCCTGCCTGCCTGCCCTGCCCCCGCGCTGCTCCAGGAAGCCGAAGGTGTTGGAATGGAGGCATGGAAGGGGTGGGAAGAGGCGGGGTGGGGCCTCATGGAAGGGGTGGAGTGGGGGCGGGGCTGAGGGCAGCGGGGCGGAAGTGTCAGTAATGCGACCCTTGGACCAATGTACTAGTCCTCACATGGCCCTCGTGGTCATTTGAGTTTGAGACCCCTGCTCTAAATTCTAGCCTATTTTATGGAAATACTTCCACCATGCACAACACCATAGTATCTTCCAAGAGTGCATTAAGCAATGTGACTAATTTCTCTCACATGTGGTTCATTCTCTCACCTTCTCCCCAGTTTCTGTGCAGACCAGTGTTGTTTTTTCTTTAAATGTATCACCATGGGGTTATGTTAGAGAAGGCAAGGTCAAAGAAGTGAGCCCTGCACTTAGAGCTGAAGAGGGTGAGGTTTTTGATGGTTCTAAGCTGCTGTGGGATTTTGTTTCCCAATCTTGAATCAACACCCGAGAAAACTATGTCTCCCGCACAGATGAGTTTTGCTTTAAAATCCTTTGCATAATATAAGCCCTTAATATGGGGCTATGCAGTGCTTAAGTTATGTGGAGGTCTTAAATACTTATTCGGGTCCCTCTTCATAAGGGTCAATTTCACTTTTATGTGACTAAAAAACCATGTACTAGGAGAGGTGATACAGTACTAGTCCATTGGGGGCCCTAAGCAGGAATATTTCCTCCCACACACACACAATTAAAAGTGAATAAGTGGCCCCCTTGAGCAATTACTTAGCCTGCTTTTTGTCTTTGTATTTTTGAAGTGAGTTTGCTTAGCTACTTTGCTCCTTTAACATGTTTGTCTATTGTGAATGCTACTGGGCTAATTTTCTGACAATACTCCAGGACTGTGCTATTTTTAACTAAGAATAAGTAACAGAAAACACTTCAGCTATATAGTTTTTAGTTCTTTTCTGTGAAAGATTAATCGTCATCTTATTTCAGTCATGGTTATCCTTTCATATCCCTTTTTGGTGGTTAATACAAATTCCTGCAACCATTAAAAGGGTGGCAAACTCAAGCACACATTTGGCAGAAATATCTCAATAATTTTTTATTTTTTTAAAGCAAATCAAATAAGTTACAAGCATATTTCATAATATTTGTTATACTGAGATCTTGAGTAGTAACAAAATTACACTGAGAAATATGCCAGCGATATCACATGCTTCTCTTTCCTTAGTTCTGAGTAAAATACCAATTATGGACCTTAAAGTATAACAAAAACAGAAAATGCCAGGCGCCCTGTAACAAAAATAATTTTAGCAAACTTTGTCTGTAAAATGTTTCAGTTGTCTGACTGTCAAACTTTGTCTGACTTGTTTCAGTTGGTCAAACAATCAGCTCATTCGATCTGATGATTAGACTAACTATCTCCATCATTCTGCACAAGACTGACACGTGCTAGGTTATTCTGGGCAAAGCTGAATAAGACAAGACACGCTCTTTGGTATTAGTTACCTGAAAATGGAAAAGCTATCAGATGCAAATAGCTCTTTCATAGTAAGTTTACTGCAAGAGAGACCCTGTGTACACTGGCCTACAAACAAAATTAGCTGAACACTATACCTTAAGTTAACTTCATTTCCAAACTAATCAATTCATACTGCTTAGCCCAACTGAATTAATACTGAATTATCTGAAGCTGCTTTACAGTATGTTCATTTAAATTCTATGCCAAGACCAATTTAGACTGGGCTGAAGTGTTCGATTTTCTAACTCTCTTATCATAGGTAAGTAACACTGTATGAAAATGTTAAGGAACATAATTTACATACAAATATGCGATGACTGATGCAACTTCTTTGGCAGAATTCTTGCCCATTGAGGTCAATGGCAAAACTCTTACAGATTTCAGTTGGGCCAGGATTTCACCATCAATCTTTAAAATTGAGAGCTGACTAAATAAGGGACTGTCACTGTTCTACCAGTTAGTGCAACACCTAACAGAATGATGCCTTCATAACTCTAGATTACAGCTGGTCAAAAAATATAGGTTTTTTTGGTGGGAATTTTTTAAAAATGTTTTCCCCCACTGTTTTTGTAGAAATTTCCCATTAAAAGTTTTCATTTCATTTTTAATTAAAACATTTTAAGTTTTCAGCAAAATTTAAAATTATTCTATTTTTCTTGAAAAAAAGACATTTTTCATTGTAAATACTTTGATGAAAAAATTTCACATCAGCTCTACTCTAAACACTAATGTAATAGTAATGATAATAAATGTAAGAGTCTGATGTTAAAAATTAAGATTACTATACACTTAAAACCAGAAAGAAGACAAATACACTTTAAAATTAATGATTCATATAAAATATTTAAAAACCCCACATATTGAGAAAAGTTTAAATCACTATAGATTTTAGCTTAGTTCATGAGTATAATTTACCTTTCTATATGAAAACCAACCCTGTCCAGAGGATTTAAAGTCACCTTAAGTTATATATTTCACAGTTAATACCAAATATTGGTTCTGACTCACTCTTCTCAGCTCTAACTTCCTGTCTGTATTGTATAACTGTATTTTGAATCCATTTTGGTTTGGCAGGCCCAATTCAAAAACATAGTCCAGAAACATGAATGGTTGAAAACACTTTAGGTTATCACAAATTATCGTAGATCGATCTTTCACCTTGATTAAAGCTCTGGACAGTTTACTAAAGGGAAAATCTCATCCTTTCCTATGAGCCTACAGAGGGGCACTTAGCCATATACAGTTCCACTGTGTGCAAGATTTGTAAAATCTGTGTACGTAGTCCACACCTCATGTGTGCCGCAAGAGCTCAGCTCTGCAAGAGCTCTGTTAGTGCTGTTGTGTCTGGGCAGTAGGATCAGGTGATCCATCCCTGTGTACATCAGCCAGACATGCACCCTCATGTTACTGAGTAGGAGCAGAACCCGACATGGGCTGCAGTATCAGACGTGATGTAACTCTAATGCCACTCCACTAGACGGGTTGATGGAAGGGATTAACCTCTACCATCGCAGGACCTCCCTCGGCCCAAAACACACTTATTCACAGTTACTGCGGGGAGACAAAATCCGCCTGAGACATTTCAGTCTTTTTAAAAATCAAAAACATTAAAACAATATTAGTCATATTTGTGTCTAATTAAAAGTAAGTGTGAATAGTTTATCTTTATTTTTGCTGTACTAGCCAGAAAAAGAAATTAATTCTATATCTGCTGGCCAAGAGAATTGCTATGAATTTCCTAGGTGATGGAGACACGAAGACTGCTCCCTTTCCAGAAACTGCAGAATGCAACATTAGACATTCCACAGTGTGTGCAACTGTCCAACCCAAGGGTAGAGTGACTCCATACAGCTCAACTGCTTTAGGCTGCAATTTGGCACAAAGGAATGACCTCAGCTGAGATAACTTTCCCCTTCCACTGCTATCATAGCACAGAGCAGACTATTCCCCAGCTAACTGAGTAACAGTTACACAGGGAAGAACTGCAAAATACTACTACTTAGCATCTATGAAAGTGCCTCTTCTCTGACGATGCCCAACATCACACAGCGATTCAAATGGCATAACTAGCACTAGAGCACAGAGGACCTATCTCACAACCCCTTTGCCTTAACCAATTCCACACAACACTCTGTCCCAGTTCCAACACATTAGACTCTCAATTACTGAAAGCTATAAAGAAGAAAAGAACAGAGGAAACACGGATACAACAACCCCCTTCTCTCTTATGTTGGGGAAGAGAAGCTCTCCTGGAATCGGGAGCAACTGATAAGAGAAATATGACATCTAGAGTTTCTGGGCACTCTCTTCAATTACTCCTCTCTCTCCCTTTGCCACACTCTAAAGGCTTTCTCTACACTGCAGATTTACTTATCATTGGCCAGTTGCCAAAGTAGCTGCCAAAACACTAGTGTAGACTGCCAAATCTGCAATAAGCCACGATTTGCACCCACACAGTTTACCTTGGCTTGAAACTAGTGCTCGCTGCACCAGATTGAAGGTATAACAAGAGCCAATGGTTGGAAGTTGAAGCTAGATATCAGACTAGAAAGTAGGCATACACTTAACAGTGAGGGTAATTAACCCTCACGGAGGATGACTGGAAGAATTTATCATAGTTGGTGATGGATTCTCCAACACTGGCAATTTTAAAATCAAGATTGGATTATTTTATTTTATTTTTATTTTAATATACACCTCTAGTTCAAACATACATTATTTTGGGGAAGTTGTATGGCTTGTGTTATATACGAGATCACACAAGACAATCAAAATGATGATCTCTTCTGGCCTTGAATTCTATTAATCAAAATGGAGCTTTTCCTGCTTAAAGTAGGAATTTAAACCAGTGCACCTCTATTGGTTGCTAGGCTCTGATGGATCTAACCAGGGTAAAACCCCAGAATAGCTAAGGCTCAAGTAAACTCTTTTAATATACATATATTTCCAGACAACAGGATAGCCAAAAGTCATCCATCTTTCCAAAAACAGCTGCATAGCAGTCGGTGTCATTAGAATTTGCTTACATTCATTTTAAAAAGTTACAATGTAGTTTGAACTACTCAGACTCCAATAACACACTCCCTTTGGATTTTTTTTTTAATTCCTTAATTTTGCTTGTAAATAAATTTATCTTCTCTGGTACAAAACGAAAACCACAATCCTGGGCTGAAACAACATATATCAGCCCAGAGCTAATTTTACAGCCAAGTTCTCTCTGAAGATGCTATTACAGGGACACTGACACTGTTTTAACTTTAAAAGCCATCCTTATAACCAAACATTTGTGGAAAAATTGCCACTACTTTTGTCTAGCACAAGTAGTTTAAATTTGAATAAGCTTCTCTGCCAGGTGTGATGTGATATATCCCATGCTATAAAGGAAGTGCAAGTGCTCCACTCTTTAGCCTCACTTATGATGAAGGAATCTATTTTTAGTGAAAGCAGGGGATGAGCGCTTGAATGTATGCACTATAGAATCTGGAAATGGAAATCAGGATTTCCCCACAATAAGTGGAGAAAACTCCTTTCCCCCCTTCTCCCTCCCCCACTCATTTCTGTCAGTCACAACTACAACATGAAAACAATTACAGATAGTGGTAAAGCAGAGTGCCAAAAGTTTGCTTAGACATAACTCCTGCCACAAGTACCCCTGTTCTTTTTGCAGATACAGACTAACACGGCTGCTACTCTGAATCCTGCCGTCAGTGGCAGTTTTGCCAAACAAAGTAGAGCCCTTGTTTATGCAAGTAGCCCTTTTATGGGGTCAGGTTCTTACAAGGTGTGAGTCAACCACTGTGATCAGACCCAATGTTTTCTGCACCCTGTATCTAAAATGTATATTGTGTGTATGTGTGTTTTTTTTTAAGCATTTCAGAGTTGTGAAGCATTTATACCAAGGAGATAATTTTAGGGGGAAGATCAAAAATATGACTTATAATGGCAACCCAGTTTAAAACTGTGAAGAAGCAGCAGCTTCTCCAAAATGCTTGTTACTTAAGCTTGAAATGCTTTATTTTCAAAACAGAGCAAATTCCTTCCGAAATTGTATATAATAAAATGTCATAAGAACAATGTTTTTTTAAAAAATTGCAAAGTGAAAGCTATGTTCCACAGAACACATATAGAAACAAATGGTAAGTTAATTTGTCCAATGAGGGCTAAAACCTCAATTATGACAAAGATCCAATACAAAATTGAATTATAAGAACTTTGTTTTATTATTTGTGTTTTTGTTTTAATCAGAGACTTTAACTTACATTATATGCATTATACATTACATCGTATGTAAATTTACATAAAAGATTCAAGTTATTCTCTTAGACTACAGGATCAAGTATGATCCTTTTGTAGTCCCCTGCTTCCAATTAATTAAAACTAAAATTGCTGTTGTTCGAAGGTAGAAAGGGGCACATATTTCCAACACACATTAGGATGGAAATATTTAGAATGATTAACAGTGAGATAAACTTCAGACACATTCACAATTTGAAATTTCATGTTTGCCTTTAAAAATCGCCAGCTTGAGATGACACCTGAATCTTTTCAGAGGATTATTAAAACTTTATTTACTAAGGAACATAAAAACATATGGGAGTTTTTGCTGAATAAGGTGCTACTCAGCATCAACAAGCATGGACAAATATGGCCCTAAGTATTTACATAGAACTTAGTGCCCTTTGATTTCTGTTCTGCAGATACTTAAGGAGTTAAACAGCAGCCTTCTTCATATTGCTGTACTTTCTGGGATTGTGTAACAGTGCAAGGGATTATGAGAAGCACTAGTATTTTTTTTAATTTCTAATTCACTTCCCTCTGATTGCAACATCTTAATATTACATTCTGATTAACTGTGGGTGAATGCTTTGAATTCTGCAGCAGATAAAGTACAAGTACATTTCCCAGTTTAGGAATTTACCAGCTAAACATGCACTGAAATCTACTGCTCTGAACATATACCGTTACATTTGGGAAATGTCAAAAAAAAAAGTTAAAATATGGAATTAATCATTTCCTGTTAATCTTTTATCTTAAGGCTGTAAAGCATGTGATTTTGTACATGTACTGTTGTACTCATATGAAAACTGTCCTTTATGAATCAGTAAGCAAAGCAATACTTTCTTCAGTGAGGGATGTGTGATTTTGGGATAAGTATATATTTATTTACTATCCAGCAGTATTTTCATTACTCTAATTTGTCTCAGAATATTAAAGATATATCTGAAACTCTTTAAGAAAGAGCAGGAACCTTACAGATTGGTGTGATAACAACTGCTTAAACAAAGGAAGTTTGTGTTGAAAGTTCTTGCTACTCTTACTAAGGCTTCAGTCAAAGTTAAAAATGAAAAGGAAGACAGAGTTAAGTTTGAGAGGAGAACATGCCATGCCATGCAGAAACAAAAATACAGCATTGCACATACTTGAAATTTCAGCATGCATGGTTATTTTAACTACTTATTGTGAACGAATCTTTACTGCCTCCTGCCACAGGAGCCCGATGCAATCAAAACTTTCTTGCAGGGGCTTACTTATTTTTTAATACAACACTGACATTGAAATAGACAGTTTTCTGAAGCATTTCTCAGTGAAAGGCTTACATAGATCATATATTAATTTGAAATATCTGTTTAAAAGGAAAAAAATCATTATGTGATACATTTTATGATCTAGCATGCTATTTTCGGGGGGGGAGGTGTATTCACACTACAAAAGTCACAGTGCCAAGAGTATTTTTCCATCAAATATTTAGTTTAATTATTCCCTATTATTTTATATTGTACATCTGCACTAGTAAAAAGTTGTTTTGTTTACTTTCTCAAGGCCAGCATGCATTCCGTTCTGTAAATTACATTATAGTAAGCTATCTTGATCTCTGAATAAGTACACCTTGTTGGCTGTAATGAGGGTGCAGAGTTACTGATGTATGCAGACAAATATTTGTCATGTTATTTACTTGTACATGGTTTTTTTTTGGTGTGGGTTAAGGGGACCAGCAAAGAAAGAGTTGGAACTCATTTTAGCAGTCTTTAGCACAAGATTTCTTTTGTCATGATTCATAAGTACTTTCAGAGACTGCACTGGCATTCCCAGTAAAAAAAGAAAAAGATAGATATACTTTACCAGTGCAGAAGTTCATAAGTGCTGAGGAATCACATACTGAAGCAAGACAAGGCAAGCTGTCTTCCATTCTTGTCACCTATGTTACATGTACTACAAAACCAGTTGTGTCTACGTTTCTCGCTGCCTTCCCAGATAGTTTCAGAGCAAATCGCAGCTCTGTAAATCTGACGGCATACTTTGAATTCTGAGGAAATCCTCCCAGTCCAGATGGCCCACCACAAAGCACTTCTGTGTTGGCACAAATAAAAACTCCTTAAGATAGGTCTCCTCCTCCTGCCTCTCTTTGCACTCTGAGCAAGAGGAAAGCTTCTGCTTTTGAGAGAGAGAGAGAGAGAGAGGCAAAAGGGGGTGGGATGCAGACAAACATCTGAGACTGTTTCAGGGAGTGGCTAAATCTCAGACACCAGAAATACAATAATAAAAGCACTCACTAACCCATGCACTACAGCAATTTGTCACAGTGCACAGGCTACCAATTAAAGATCTCAAATGTTACAACTGTTACCTCTGTTTTAGCAAAAGTTTGGGAAATTTACAGAATTCTTACTAACTAGTTTTCAAAATAAGGTGGGGGGGGACAAGCTATTGTTTTTACACAATTAGGGTCCATTCCTACCCCCATCTAAATCAACAGGGATAAAATTGGGCTCTTAATTTAGAGACTTGTACCTCTGCTATTTCTCCTTCAGATTAAGTTATACTGCCACTTGTCCTCAATATGTGCTAATCCACAAGTTTTTCAGATTAGTTTTTACAAAGTTAAAAAAGCAACAACTGAATTTTTATTCACCTACATACACCTGAATAAACAATTACAGTTAAGAATAACTAACCATGAGGACTTTGTTGAAAAGCCAACAAAAACAGTGTAAATGAAAACTCTTACTGTCCCAAAGCATTGAGTTTGCTCATGTTTTACAATCAATAAAAATTTTAACTGCAGCCAAACAATGCATGAGAAAATGGAAGTGATATACCAATTTTTGGTATTTTCATACCATATCTTTCAAAATTAAAAAGTAAAGATACCACTGGCAATATGCTTATATGCACTGTTTTACAATAAATTGAATTGTAATATCCTAGTTTAAAACTAGCTGCTTTTGCAAGGCTATCATTCCATTAAGTGGGAGAGAACTCATATTACAAATGCATTACAGTCTATTTAATATGACCATGCTTTTGTCTGTCTTGCAAAACCAAGTAGAGCCAGATGAGAACTAATGAATACAACATGTGCTCATTCTTTTGGTAGCTGTGCCTGAAGCCAACTGGCAGAATTTATACAGTAAGATAAATGTCAAAACAAAGGAATCGGTGGTTACATATTGCATATATTTTCCCTTATATCTCAAATATGCTTTAAATAATCTAGCACTTTCAAAGCTTTGCAGAACCATAGGAAGGCAAAAGTTAAAAACCTGCAGCAAAAGAGAGAATAAAAAGAGTGGGGTATCAGAAACAAAAGCATGCTGGGGTCAAGTCTCACTATTCAAAAGGCAATGGGCATGTGATACTGTCTGAGCTCTGAACATCTCTCACTCCTCTGATGTGAATTGTTCTTTAAGAGTTTGTGACAACACATTCTTAAAAGTAAAAATAATATACAAGATGATGCTTTTCAAACTCAAACTCCTTGAGCTAGTCAATTCCAGCAAAACTATGTGCTTTGTAGCAACTCCTGAAAGCTTCCCTTTGTGGAAGGAAAGAATTTACCGTATAGGAGATCCAAACAGAAATAAACAAAAAATCAGATGGGCTATCACCGGGACACTCAAGTCTACACAACTCTTGCACCAGAAAGCAGAAGGCAGAATGGGAAATCACCTGAGAAACTCGATGGTGGAGAACTACTGAGATAGGGAATCACTTAAAACCCTACTCCACCTCTGTTTCTTGTAACATCACTAAAGAAAAAAAAAAGCAAAATTGAAATTCAGAATACTGTATTTGGGCCAACAAACAGATTGTTGGGTTTGCTAAATGGTACAGAATAGAGGGGGGAGGTGAAAAGAGACCTAATTCCCTACTTTTAAAATTGCTCTTGATTATCATAAAACATAACTAATTGTACGTGATAAACAGGAGACACCCAACTGAAACATGGTTTTAAACAATTAAATTAAATTAACTATGGACTGTTGGATTTCTAGCATAAAGGCAAAATTCTTGTTGCAGGACGCAACTAAGAGCTTGCATTGTGCATATGGGAAATTAAATGCTAATGTTTCCAGATGTATAACCTTTGACACAAAAGATTTTTAGTTCTGATGAAGAGGGATTTCTTAAAAGAAAACAACAACAAAATCCCCCACTACGAAGCTACATTAATGCAGTATTTCCAACTAAGCTCACAGCCTCCCACTAGGATTGCCAGTTTTGGTTGGATGTATTCCTGGAGGTTTCATCACATGACAATCTTTAATTAAAGATTAATCTTTAATTCCTGGAGACTCCAGGACAATCCTGGAGTGTTTGTAACCCTACCTAACACCCACCAGAGCAAAAAGTGTATTTCCTGAGGTACTAAAGAAGCAAAACACACGATCAGAATATAGAGCTCAGAATATAATTTTGAATAAAGTTTGAAGTAAAACAATACACTTTTTTGTCCTTGTCTTAAACTGTTTATTTTTGAAATGGTTTCCTGACTAGTGCTGACTATTGACCATGCTGGTCAACAAGATAGTTATGCCATTGTAGGTGTCTGATGGTTAATTATATAAGGACTTTAAAAATTCTATGCACTCAGTGAATGTGGATGGATGGGACAGTGAGAAAGGAATGATAACAAAACCACTTCATGACTGCCACTCTGCTCTGCTCCCCTAATCATCACAATACTGGAGACAGGGCTTGCTAATGAATATGTGTATCCACTTTCAAGCCTCCCTCCAACCTGCTTTACCTTCAAAACAACATTGTGCAATAGGGTGGAAAGGGCCTTCTCTGACAGGGTACGTCTACACTACGGGATTATTCCGATTTTACGTAAACCGGTTTTATAAAACAGATTGTATAAAGTCAAGTGCACGCAGTCCCACTAAGCACATTAATTCAGTGGTGTGCATCCATGGTCCGAGGCTAGCATCGATTTCCGGAGCATTGCACTGTGGGTAGCTATTCCGTAGCTATCCCATAGTTCCCACAGTCTCCCCTGCTCCTTAGAATTCTGGGTTGAGAGCCCAGTGGCAGATGGGGCAAAAATCATTGTTGCGGGTGGTTCTGGGTAAATGTCGTCAATCATTCCTTCCTCCGTGAAAGCAACGGCAGACAATCATTTTGCGCCCTTTTTCCCTGGATTGCCCTGGCAGACGCCATAGCACAGCAACCATGGAGCCTGTTCAGCTTTTTTTTTTTTTTTTTTTTTTTTTTTTTTTTTTTTTTTACAGTCACCGTATGTGTACTGAATGCTGCGGACAGAGGCAATACTCCAGCGCTACACAGCAGCATTCATTTATTTTTGCATGATAGCAGAGACGGTTATCAGTCGTTCTGTACCGTCTGCTGCTGGTGTAAATTGGCAATGAGATGACGGTTATCTGTCATTCTGTACTGTCTGCTGCTATCATAGGTGCCCCTGGCTGAGGTCGGCCAGGGGCGCAAAGGCAAAAATGGGAATGACTCCTCGAGTCGATCCCTCCTTTATGGTTTCTAAAAATAGAGTCAGTCCTGCCCAGAATATGCGACAAGTGTGCTAGAGAACCAGTGTATCAGAGAGCACAGTTGCTCCGTGCCAGATCCCACAGAAATGATGAGCTGCATGCCATTCACGGGGGGGTGCCCCTGCAACAACCCCACCCGTTGCTTCCCTCCTCCCCCAACCTTCCTGGGCTACCGTGGCAGTGTCGCCCCCATTTGTGTCATTAAGTTATAAAGAATGCAGAAATAAGAAACAGTGACTTGTTAGTGAGATAAAATGAGAGGGAGGCAGCCTCCCGCCGCTATGACAGTCCAGGCAGGACATTAAGCGGTGCGGGGGAGAGGAGCCCAGCATGCCACTGCTACGACAGTCCAGGAAGGACAAAATCTTTTCTTTACACAGGAAAGGGAGGGGGCTGATGGAGCTCAGCTCCCAGTCGCTATGATGAGGACGGTTACCAGCCGTTCTGTACCATCTACTGGGAATGACTGAGAATCATTCCTATTTTCACCCAGGTGCCCCCAGCCAGCCTCACCTGAAGCCAGCCAGGAGCACTCATGGGTTGATAACAAGGACAGCTACCAGTCCTACTGCACCGTCTGCCACCGGAGAGGGGAGGGGAGTGGATACTGCTCTTCACTGCTGCAGCATCGTATCTACCAGCAGCATTCAGTAGACATAGGGTGACATTGAAAAAAGTCAAGCAACGATTTTTTTCCCTTTTCTTTCACATGGGGGGAGGGGAGTAAATTGACGAGCTATTCCCTGAACCACGCCAGACAATGTGTTTGAACCTACAGGCCCTGGGAGCTCAGCCAAGAATGCAAATACTTTTCGTAGACTGCTGGGGACTGTGGGATAACTGGAGTCCTCAGTACCCCCTCCCTCCCTCCATGAGCGTCCATTTGAGTCTCTGGCTTCCCGTTACGGTGGTCACGCAGCACTGTGTAGCCTGTAGATTTTTTTTTCAAATGCTTTGGCATTTCGTCTTCTGTAACGGAGCTTTGATAGAACAGATTTGTTTCACCATACAGCGATCAGATCCACTATCTCCCATACGGTCCATGCTGGAGCTCTTTTTGGATTTGGGACTGCATTGCCACCCGTGCTGATCAGAGCTCCACGCTGGGCAAACAGGAAATGAAATTCAAAATTTCGCGGGGCTTTTCCTGTTTACCTGGCCATTACATCCGAGTTCAGATTGCTGTCCAGAGCGGTCATGGTGGTGCACTGTGGGATACCGCCCGGAGGCCAATACCGTCGATTTGCGGCCACACTAACCCTAATCCGATATGGTAATACCGATTTTAGCACTACTACTCGGGGAGGAGTACAGAAAACGATTTAAAGAGCCCTTTATATCGATATAAAAGGCCTCATAGTGTGGACGGGTATAGCGTTAAATCGGTTTAACGCTGCTAAAATCGGTTTAAATACATAGTGTAGACCAAGCCTGAGTATAGCTGCACACGAAGAACCCTACATCCTGTGTCTCTTTCCAGTCACCCAGTGGCAGTCCATCAGTTCCACTGCCTGTCTGGCCTTCTGCACCTATGCAAAGGGGAGCACTATTTGCCATAAACATATTCAAGTTAAAGCTAGCGCGATATATATCTTCCCTTTTGCATATCATCTGATATTGCAGACTTGACTCATGGAACTGATGCCAGTCATTGCAATATGATCTTTGTTACCATATGTGTTCATTACAAAAAATGGCATGAACAGTTACATCCCAGTATTCATGCAAATCCACCTGCTTCCCATTAATTTCAGGATCCAGACAAATCTTGTTCTCTTTGGCTTTAAAACTCTCTTGGATGTGGTCTAACTTATCTCATGAACTTTGCCCCTTAAGTGGCTTCCACCCTTCTAGCTGGGTCCTTAATCTGTCGCTTCAAACAATTTCACTACTGCTAGTGCAAGAGCTTTCTCTTTTGCAATTTCTTTTCTCTCCACATAGTCTTTTCCATTTCCAGCTCTTCAAAGCTTTTCACTCTTAACAATCATCTCTTACTTTGTTTCTCCTCTTCTCTGCTATTATTTAACTCTGGGATGCTAGCACTTAAAATTAAAAAGGTCGTAGAGTGATTTTTACACTAAGGGCTAGGGGAAAGCTGACAGGTGCAGAGGAGCACGTGGTTCGGACAGAGATATCCCTTAGGGGAGAATCTATTAATGGAGATTCCCTATGTCCTAGTAAGGAGGGGAGGATGGAAGATGTAAAATACAGGTAAGATCTGATGAGAAACAGTCAAAAGAAAAATAAGTCTCATTCAATTACATCATGTAATAGCAGACAGCTAAAAAGTGACAAATTTTTAAAGTGCTTATATACCAATGCTAGAAGTCTAAAAAATAAGATGGGTAAACTAGAGTGCCTCATATTAAATGAGGATATTGATATAATAAACATCACAGAAACTTGGTGGAATGAGAATAATCAATGGGACACAGTAATACCAGTGTATAAAATATATTGGAAGGGCAGAACAGATCGTGCTGGTGGCGGAGCAGCACTATATGTGAAAGGAAGTGCAGAATCAAATGAAGTAGAAATCTTAGATGAACTAAACTGTACCACAGAATCTGTATGGATAGTAATTCCATGCTCTAAAATAAGAATATAGCAGTAGGGATATATTACTGACCACCTAACCAGGATGGTGATAGTGGCTGTGAAATACTCAGTGAGCTTAGACAGGCTGCTAAAATAAAAAAACTCAATAATAATGGAGGATTTCAACTATCCCCATATTGACTGGGTACATTTCACCTCAGGATGGGATGCAGAGATAAAGTTTCTTGACATCTCAAATGACTGCTTCTTGGAGCAGCTAGTCCCAGAACCCACGAGAGGCAATTCTTGATTTAGTCCTAAGTGGAGCACAGGGTCTGGTCCAATAAGTGAATATAACTGGATTCCTTGGTAATAGTGACCATAATATAAATTACATTTAACATCCCTGTGGTGGGGGAAACACCACAGCAGCCCAACACTGTAGCAGTTAATTTCAAAAAGGGGAACTACACAAAAATGAGGTGGTTAGTTAAACAGAAATTAAAAGGTATAGCGCCAAAAGTGAAATCCCTGCAAGCTGCATGGAAACTTTTTAAAGACACCATTACAGAGGTCCAATTTAAATGTATAGCCCAAATTAAAAAAAACATAATAAGAGAACCAAAAAGTGAGATCATGGCTAAAGAACAAAGTAAAAGAAGCTGTGAGAGACAAAAAGTGGAAGTTAAATCCTAGTGAGGAAAATAGAAAGGAACAAACTCTGGCAAATGAAATGTAGAAATATAATTAGGAAGTCCAAAAAAGAATTTGAAGAACAGTTAGCCAAAGATGCAAAAAATAATAAAATTTTTTTGTAAGTACATCAGATGCAGGAACCTGCTAAACAACCAGTGGGGCCACTGAGTGATCCAAATTCTAAAGGAGCACTCAAGGACAATAAGACCATTGTGAAGAAACTAAATGAATTCTTTGCATCAATCTTCATGGCTGAGGATGTGAGGGAGATTCACAAACCTGACACATTCTTTTTAGGTGATAAATGAGTCATAGAATATCAGGGTTGGAAGGGACCTCAGGATATCATCTAGTCCAACCCCCTGCTCAAAGCAGGACCAATCTCCAGATGGATTGTTGCCCCAGATCCCTAAATGGCCCCCTCAAGGATTGAACTCACAACCCTGGGTGTAGCAGGCCAATACTCAAACCACTGAGCTACTACTCCCCCCAAATCTGAGGAACTGTCCCAGATTGAGGTGTCATTAGAGGAGGTTTGGGTACAAACTGATAAACTAAACAGTAGTAAGTCACCAGGACTAGATGGTATTCACCCAAGAGATCTGAAGGAACTCAAATGTGAAATTGCACAACTACTAACTGTAGTCTGTAACCTATCATTTAAATCAGCTTCTGCACCAAATAACTGGAGGCTAGCTAATGTGACTCCAATTTTTAAAAGGGGCTCCAGAGGTGATCCAAGCAATTACAGGGCTGTAAGCCAGACTTCAGCATCAGGCAAACTAGTTGGAACTATAGTAAAGAACAAAATTGTCAAACACATAGATGAACATAATTTGTTGGGGAAGAATCAACATGATTTCTGTAAAGGGAAATCATGCCTCACCAATCTACTAAAATTCTTAGAGGGGGTTAACAAGCATGTGGACAAGGGGGATCCAGTGGATATAGCGTACTTCAATTTTCAAAAAGTCTTTGACAAGGTCCCTCACCAAAAGCTGTGAAGCAAAGTAAGCAGTCATGGGATAAGAGGAAAGGTTCTCTCATGGATTGGTAACTAGTTAAAATATAGGAAACAAATGGTAGGAATAAATGGTCAGTTTTCAGAATGAAGAGAAGTAAATAGTGGTGCCCCCTGGGGTCTGTACTGGGACCAGTCATATTCCATATATTCATAAATGATCTGGAAAAAGGAGTAAACAGTGAGATGGCAAAATCTGCAGATTATACAAAATTGCTCAAGATAGTTAAGTCCCAGGCAGACTGCAAAGAGCCACAAAAGGATCTCTCAAAACAGGGTGACTGGGCAACAAAATGGCAGATGAAATTCAATGTTGATAAATGCAGAGTAATGCATATTGGAAAACATAATCCCAATGATACATCTAAAATGATGGGGTCTAAATTGACTGTTACCAAGAAAGGGATCTTGGAGTCATTTTCAATAGTTCTTTGAAAATATCCACTCAATGTGCAATGGCAGTAAAAAAAGCGAACATAATGTTGGGAATCATTAAGAAAGGGATAATAAGACAGAAAATATCATATTGCCTCTATAGAAATCCATGGTATGCCCACATCTTGAATACTATGTGCAGATGTGGTTGCCCCATCTCAAAAAAGATATATTGGAATTGGAAAAGGTTCAGAAAAGGGCAACAAAAATTATTAGGAGTATGGAATGGCTGCCATATGAGGAGAGATTAATAAGACTGGGAGTTTTCATCTTAGAAAAGAGACCACTAACGGGGAATATGATAGAGGTCTATAAATTCATGACTGCTGCCCCCGCTGCTCCTATTGGTTGGGAATACAGCCAATGGGAGCTTAAGGGACAGCGCCTGCGGATGGGGCAGCACGCAGCAGAGCCGCCTGGCCGCACCTCCACGTAGGAGCCAGAGGTGGGACATGCCGCTGCTTTCAGGAGCTGCTTGAGGTAAGCACCGCCCACAGCCTGCACCCCAAGCCACCTCCCCGTGTCCCAACGCCCTGCCCCATCCCTGATCCCCCTCCCAACCTCCAAACCCCTCGATCTCAACCCGGAGCCCCCTCCTACACACCAAGCTCCTCATCCCCAGCACCACCCCAGAGCCTGCACCCACAGTTGGAGCCCTCCCCGCCACCACACACCAGATCCCCCTCCCGCACTCTGAACTCCTCATTGCTGGCCCACCCTGGAGTCTGCACCCAACCAGAGCCCTCACCTCATCCTGCACCCCAACCCCAACTGCATAAGCACTTATGGCCCGCCGTAAAATTTCTATACGCAGAGGTGGCCCTCAGGCCAAAAGGTTTGTCCACCCCTGAGGTACACAAACTGCATATATAATTAATCTTGCAATGATCTATTATTTGGATTCATATAATGTGTATTTTTTTTTTTTGGAATGGCAACATACCAGTAGTGATCGATTCAGTTTTTTAAGAGTCAATGTTCTATAATCATTTAATAGCTAACAGTTTTTCAGCATACAACTAGCAGCAGTAGTGTTTCAGTAGATAACCTATCTTCATGCTAGCCAAATATGGCATTTCAGAACTGAACATATCTTTTTACTATATACTTTATTGCTTTTCCCCAGTGGAAAGGCAGAAAAGCAGTGATTTCTTTAATAACTGACCAACTCAATGCTTTAAGAAGATTGTTAGACTATTTTATTCCCTTTTCTTGGAAAAAACCTCTCTCTTCAGAAACCAATATGCCATTTTAAAACAATTTTATATACTTGATCCCTTTCCTGGCAAAACTGATCAACCTGTTTTATTAGATGAATCATAAGAAATAACCGAACAAATGTAATTAGTTCTAAAACATATATTTCAATTAAAAACATGCTCACTGGCTGGATCAAATATATTTTCACAACGCAGCAGGGCATCTGTAAATAAGAGTCACTTAGAATGGGCAAGAACAGCGTCCAGGATTTAATGCTTTCATTAAACCGAGGCCCCAGGTTTCCCAGTGCCAGAGATTGCTCAGGAAAAGTCAGCTACAGAAGCTTAGCTACCTTACAATCACTCATTTTCAGATGGCCAATGTTCCTCTTCTCTTGCTTCAACTCAAGGTCCTGGCACTGGAATGAAGTTTTACTAAAATCAAGTTTTCTGAAGCATTAGCACACAGTTTCACAGTGCAAGATCTAATAAAGCTCATGTCACTGTCAACACAATGAGGAGAGAAAGAGTTGACACAAAATAGAGCAGAAGAGCAATGCAAAGGGATGGAAGAAAGCGCGCATAGTAATTCTTAACCAACAAGTTCTTCAGGGCAGGCACCATATCTTTGTACATAATTATACAGAGATGAGCACAATGTGTCCCTCATTCTGAGAGGGGCTTCTGGGTGCTACTATAATATAAATACACCTCCTAGCCCGATAAAACACAGTCCTCGGGAGCCAAAAAATCTTACCACGTTATAGGTGAAACCGTGTTATATCGAACTTGCTTTGATCCGCCGGAGTGTGCAGAACCCACCCCCCCCGAAGCACTGCTTAACCGTATTATATCCGAATTCGTGTTATGTCAGGTTGCAATATATCGGGGTAGAGGTGTATTGAACAAAAAGAGAGGGCAAGGTGTGCATGAAGTAGAGAAAACATTCTAATAGAAGCGAAACAAGAAAGACAATGAGTTAAAAAGATAAAATTAAAATATAGTAAGTCCAAAGTACATCAGACAAAGCATCTCTTTTATGGCCTCTTATTCTGGGCATGCATTCGAGGTAATTTTTGGCTAATGACATTTGCCATGCTATAGTGTGGTTGCCTGAGTGCATATAAAATAATGGCAGCATCATCACCAGAGAATTCTCTGTTTTTGTCCAGAGATCCTTACTATTTCACCTCAGGCCAAGTCTGTTTCACCTACGGAAGTTCTCCGTAAGTGGGAGACTCTAAAGTCTTATCTTGGCAACTACTATATACTTTAAACTATATACTGTTATAATATTAAGTAATATATTAATTTTTCTTTAAGCAATCAGCATAAGTTAGATTATTGAAAACAAACTAGTAACTGATAGTATTAGACACTCCAAAGCTATGGTCATGGAAATGACTAGCAGTCTGATTATTTAATTCATTTCAACACGAAGAAAAACATAGCTATTTGCAGTGTACTGTGGCGGGGATGGGGAAGAGGAATTACTGCAAAAATACAAAGTGATTTCAAAATACAATACTTTTTTGGTTTCCTGAAATACTACATTGCATAAAAGTTAAACAAATCAAGTTTAATTCCAGCAAACCAAAATAAAATAAAATAAAATGTGGAGTCTATCAGCTAGTAGAAAATATAGACTACTGCAATGTCTGATTGTTGTACCATCCTTAAAGTTTGATTACCTAAGACCAAGTCTATGTTTGTACAAGACTCCTGTTTGTCATTAGGTAGGGTATTACCCCATTAGGTGCTCAGTGGATCAGAAAATCTCAGATTAAAAGGAAATAAAATGATGGTACATCTACTTACAGGATAAAAATAATCTCTGGTAAAGAGGCCCGACGCAAGGCCCTCTGAACCTCTTAAGGCCCATACTAGAGTTGCCAACCCTTTCCTGCCCTGTCCCCATGCTGCTCCCAGAAGCAGCCAGCATATCTCTGCGGTCCCTGGCGGAGGGGGGGTGTTGGGGGTATCTACGCGCTGCCCGTGCCCCAAGCACTAACTCTGCAGCTCCCACTGGCCAGAAACAGCGACCAATGGAAGCTGCGGAGGTGGTGCCTGCAGGCAGGGGCTGCAGATGGCGCCCCCTGCTCCCCACTTCGGGGTTGCAAGGATGTGCTGGCCAATTTTGGGAGGGGCACAGAGCCCCCTGGCCCCACTTACCTCGGGCAGCTCCCAGGTTGGCAGCGCAGCAGGCTAAGGCAGGCTCCACTCCTGAGGAGCTGTAGGGATGTGCCAGCCACTTCTATGAGCAACGCAGGACCAGGGCAGGCAGGGATCCTGTCTTAGCCCTGCTGCACTGCCGCCTGGGAACCGCCTGAGGTAAATACCACCTGGCCAGAGCCCACACTCCTCCCCGCCACACCCCAACCTCCTGCCCCAGCCCTGAGCCCCCTCCCAAAGCCTGCACCTCCTCCCACACTCCAACCCCCTGCCCTAGACCAGTGAAAGGGAATGAGGGTGGGGGAGAGCAAGTGACGGAGGGAGAAGGGATAGAGTGAGCACGGCAGGGCCTCGGAGGTGGGACCTCAGGGCAGGGGCAGGGCAAAGGGTGTTTGGGTTTGTGTGATTAGACAGTTGGCAACCCTAGCCCACATGTGGGCACACGGGAGTGGGAAGGGGAGTGAGCAGCTGCACAGGACAAGCACAAAAGATCACTATGGGTGCTGGCAAGGGTTGGAACAGGGTAGGTGTCACAAATCTGTGCTTCTGAAGAACCAGTAGTCCTAGTAGTGTGTGCAAATTGCAGACAGGCTCTGGCAATCACAGGCCTGGGTTAGTGGGAATGGCCTCCCAAATCTCCCCATGCTCTACCTGCACAGAACTCAAATACTCAGATTCTGTGGAGGTGGAATTACTATTACCCTTAGTGTGCATTCATGGCCACATCTTAAGCATGATATACTCAATTTAACAACTATCTAGTGAGTTAAAATCACAGTATCCACTTTAAACAAACTATTACAACACTTCAGAGTTTGACCTTATCAAAATATCATTTACAGCCATACAATTCTGAAACATCACATGTAACAGCTGTACAGTCCATAAATTAACTACTCTTCTGATGCCACAGAATACTATACAAAGTCATTCAAGAGGAATCTACACAGAGCTTCATATCTGTTTCATTAACAAAGATATTTAATAGCATGCTCTATCCGCACTCCTAGCAAAATGGATCACAATAAAACAGATACCACGATTCATTTGCAAATGTTGAATAAAAAAGTGGTTGCATCTATTGTGAAATGTCAAGACATGACTTGCGACCCATATCCTTGGAAGCACTTGAAAGACATCATGCATATTTAAAGAAACTAGGTGTAGAGAAACTCTTATGACCTTCTTTAAATGAGATCTCTCTCAGGCTCTGTCATTTTTTTCATAGCTACATTCCAGCTTCACTTTTATGCTTATTTAAAATAAAATTTTATACTTGAGAGGTAGACCCAAGTAGGTTATAGTTAAATGGTCACTGAGGAGAAATCACACTTTCATGTACTGTTTAAAACAAAATTACCCCAAAGAACTGATTGGGTCATGGAACTGGCAATGGGTTACAGAACCTTTCACCTTTAAGCCATCAGATCAAATTGTGTATGTCCAGAAGTCCTTACCATCTGAAAGTTGCTCTGCTTCTACATAAAAGATGCTGCTGGTCTCTGTACCATTCCAAGTGGAGAAGTGTTCATATTACAGAAACCATCATGGTTAAGACCGTTGTTTAATGTCTCAGCAAGGTATTTCTTCAGGTCAAGGCAGACGCCCATTTAACTAAGGAAAGGTATGCTGCCACTGGCTATCTGCCAGTTCTGTGGATATGAGAAAAGAACTCACTCTTCAGGACAGACAGCAAATCCTGCATTCCTTTTGCAGCTATCCTCCCAACTTCACATGCACATGTCCACAACAAACAAAGACAGTCTCATTTCATCCAAATATCAGAAGAATTAATTCCTTGATATTTAATCATTCAGTAAATCTACTGCTTCTAGAAGATCCTCTTTGTTAACACTACCTCAAAAGTTGTTTCCATTATGATATAGCTATTATGTTGTAAACGGAAAGCACCCTCTAGCTATGATCTAAATATACAGCTCATTTCTGCGAGGTGATCTAGAGCAAGGTGAAGTGCAACTCTCCTCCCCTTGGGCTTTGAGTATCTCTCTTTTTTTACAACACTGGCATTGCAACTTTATTGGAAGAATTCAGAATGTAGAACTGTGAAACTGTAATGTATTTAATCCTGTGGCGGGTTTCTTTTACACTTAAAGTAAGAAGACACACTATGCACACTGATGAAGTGGGTATTCACCCACGAAAGCTTATACTCCAATACTTCTGTTAGTCCATAAGGTGCCACTTTGTTACTTTTTACAGATCCAGACTAACACAGCTAGTTATAATGAAACACCTAATCTTGAAATTAAGTTACAGAGTTAATATACCTTCTGATACTTGACACTATGAACACTGTAAACTAAAGTAAATGGAAAAACAGTATTACGCTTGAGTTAAGCTTAGAGATCTAGACATTTTGTCAGTTTGTAAAGAAGGTTTATTGCAGCCATGCTATTTTAATAGCTCTGCAATACTTGTCTAAAGGAAGTAGCTGAGTCTTCCTGTTTATAGAGATACTAAGCAAAAAATTCCATGAAATACCAGTTGATTGAAAATGTAATGGTGTTGTCTACGTAATGCACATGGCCAGGGGTGAAAGTAAAGCCAAAGACTTGCCAGTACGGGGGCCGACTCCAGCCCTCGGAAGAGGTGGGGACTCGGGTGAAAGGGGGTGGGGTTGGGGGGTCAGTGTGCCCAAGCCAGTCCTTCCACGCTGTCTGGCCCAAGCCACCCAAGGCTCCAGCAGCGATTTAAAGGGCTCGGGCCCACGGCAGTGGTGGCCAGAGCCCCAGGTCCTTTAAATCACTGGCCCCGTGGCAGCTTCTCCTTTTGCCCACGACCGGGGAGGGTGGACAAAAGGGGCAACAACATTAAAGCACTGCCACTGCTCTTTTTGTTGTCCTTCATTATAAACATATGGCACCTTTTTACTGACTGGGTATAAGCCCCTACAGACCATAACACAGCTCTGGAATCCTTAAAAGAATGAATTGTCTCATCCGCCTTTTCAGAAAATGGTACGTCTTCTGCGGTCTGTTGCATGTCTGGAGCAATGCCAAACTTCTGCAACCAAGAAGCCCTCCTCATTGAGGCCATAATCCTAGGTGAGATGTCCGGCACAGATGTCCAGCACATTATGTCCTGACTGTTGTGATGTCCTAGCTACTAGACATCCCTCTGCCTTAAATTCTTCCCTGGCATCCTCAAGTAACTTATCTGATGCTGCACTGACAGGGTGGGGGAACATTAAAATAGCTTTCCATTATCATTCTGCCTCCCTGATTTTGGGGCTATATAAAGCCAGCTACCCTGGCACACATTGATGAGTCCCTGAGGAAGTTTTAACTTACATGGGCAAAAAACAACTTCTAAGTACCACTCTGTTTTCTAGATCTTCAATGAAACACCTAATCTTGAAATTGAGTTAATATACCATTGGAATGAATAGGGACAGATGGACCTGCAACAGATGTTCTTTTGGGGACTTAGAACTCAAGATAACAGAATTCCATATTGTTTTACAGTGGATTCGCGTTTGGAAGATTAATGTGTAAAACAAATCTTGGATTCTGTTGCACACATTTATAGTAGGAAGCAGGTTCTACAACTGTGGAATAGAGGAACAAAGAGGGCACTGCCAGCAAAAAAATCCGGGATATACTGAAGTCACTGGAAAAACTCCCATTAACTTCAATAGAGGCAAGATTTCACCCCAAGATTATTGTAACCTATTCTTTTATTCTTAACCCTGTTGCAGTCTTACCAAAAAACAATAAATACCAAAAATCTTCTTGTATACAATAGTCTCTTCATAATGTTGTTTTAGTATAACCATGTTAGTAGCTTATACAGAACTTGCTGTTTGAACACACACTTTACAGAACATAATTAGTTGTTTTGATAACATTAAGGTTTTGCGGTCTGGTTCTTAATATTACAGGCAACCACTGTTTAGGTATAAAAGAATGGCTATTAAGCATAATTTGTAATTTTCTAATATTAATGTAAAGTCATAGCTATTACACAGAAGCAATTCTAAAATATTGGAAGTTCTCATATTTATCGCTAATACAGGAAGACTGTGATGGGGTGGACTAAGTCCAGAGGCCCTCAGGTGGAGGCCAGAAAAGGGCAGAAGAGAGGTCCTCAAAGCTGCCTAGGGCAGCTGTGGGGGAAGCAGCCAATCGGGCCCCAGCCAGCTAGCATAAGAAGAGCAGCAGGGCCAGACTGAGATCAGTCCTTTGCTAGACTTGGAGAAGAGTGGATGATGCGCTGGGCTGGCTGCTAGGATTCCACCAGAACAAGACCCTAAGGTATGGGTGAAGAATGTGCTGGACCCACGGGGAAGTGGCCCAGGGAATTGTAGGAGCAATGCAGTTTATTTAAAAGGGACATGGTGGATGGCTGAGGGTGGAAACCCAGAGTAGAGAGCGGGCCTGGGTGTGCCCCACCAGCCACGGGAAAGTAGTCTGGACTTTGATGCACATCGGAAGGGGAGTTGTACTCTTTTGGTGGCCGAGCTGAAGAGCTGGGGCCAGAAAGGCCCAGAGAGGCGAAGCGTCTCCAGGGAGGGAGCCCTGAGGGACGTGGTCCGACATTAAGGCTGAAGAGATACGATCCTTCATGTTATTGAATAAGGTAAACAACCTCCTCAACCATGACATTCTTTTTTTCAGATATTTTTTAAAATGTTCCATTACTTTTGGGTTTCTTCATGTCCTAATTTAAGTGGCACAAGCAAGAGAGCACAGTGAAACACAGCAGTTTGCTCAGCAGTGCTCTATTGATTTAACAAAAGATAAAAGAGGCACAGTAGAAACAATGTTTCAAGTCAGCATGGGTTGAATTCACATTGATGTTTAATTAAATATATTTCACTTTGATGAATCTTCTGCTTTTTGGCATAGGGTTTTTTGGGGGGGGAGTTGGTTGGTGCATTTGTTTGTTTTTAAACAGCAGAGGAAGGAAACAGATTATTTCTTTTCAAACTGACAAAAGTGTTCCTTTTACAATTAACTTTTTCAATACTTAAGATCCAACTCTGCATCCAGATCCATGCAGGAAGACCTCCAGGCCCAAGCAAAGCCTCACTGGAATCAGGGGTGCTGCCACATGGGTATGTAAATTTGTTTGCAAGGTTCTGATTGCACGAATGGGGCCAAAACTAGCCATCTGAGCACATATAGGGGAAAGGAGGAATATCTGATATCCTACCAAATTTAAAATGTTTGAAAAGTTGGAACTTTTTTCTTTTATTAATACAGTATTTTTTAAAATCCTTTACATAACTTTAGGTTGAGTAATATAGTTAGTATTCCTAAACCTAAGTGTTCAAGTTCTTGAGTCAAGTCCTCTTCACCATGAGACTTGCTTTAAAATTATGAGATTTTTTTTTAATTGAGGGATTTTGTTTGCCCTTTGAATTTTGAGCCCATAGGTTATATTTCAAGTCCCATTTTCAAGCTTTTCTCTGCAACTTTGATGGAAACTTACTCTTTTTCAAACAAAAGCTGAGATTCTCTTATGAATTCATGGCTCCAGGAGCTGGGGCTTTAAGAAAACCAACTATTGCAAAACTCACAATAAAATTGTGAAAGTCGGCAAGACTGCTAGTGACCTGGGGGAAAAACAATTTTACATAGTCTTTCCTTGTACATCCATTGGGAGATATTTACTTATATTTAGGCATTCAGATCATAGCTTTCATCCAAGGCACTTTATTTTGCTTTTCAAAATGCTTGCATAAGAACAGTATCACCTTCACATAAAACCTGTCATTCTACTTAGGTCATATCGATTGTTCCAAGGTGCACTGGTCATATCATTTGCAAACAGAAAGCTAGGGTGTTATTACACTAGAGCATGAAACATATTGCTTTTGAATCTCTTTGCAAACAAGTGCTCCAATGAAATTAAAACTGCAATTAATGGCATCCAAAAGGGTTTTTGTGTTTACTATATCGTAAAGTAATCAGAACTTTACCAGGGTGTATTCCAAGTAATTTTTTTTTTAAAACGCACTTGGCATTAAAATTGTAATGTGGCCTTTATTAAGACACAGAAGTTAAAAAAATATTGGTAAACAAGGTGCAGAAAAATAAGAGTGTGCGCTGTCAGTTTGGGGCACAAGTGCAAGGCAGCTTAAACTGAACTGCATATTTGTTTGAGCTAATTTCTAGTGTTCATCTGTGTGGGAAAGTTACTTGAGTAATCAAAGGCCATATGCTTATTGAATAATGACTATAGGTCTGATCCTAGGCACAGCAGACTGTGTTGTACAATTTCCACCACCGTTAGAAGGCTCTGCATGCCTAATCCAAAATGCAGGGTGCCAGAAATATTCCTTTTAAGAGTCAAAAAAGAAGACATGGTTTTTGCTTTTTTACACTCTTCCAGATGAGCCATGGCAACATTATTATATTATGCCCAATTTCACTGAAACTCAGCTTCGGGATGGGGAGGGGGCGGGAAGGGGGTTGTTGCCCCGCCCTAAGTAAATGTATTACCAAATGATACAGTATACTTCTACATTACAGCACATGCACAGTCAAATTTCCAATTCAAGGCAGGATCTACCAACCAGTAATTTATCAGATAATGACTGACAAGCCAGCAGTACAGAATGTTATTTCAGGCACAAAGTCATGTTATGCTATACTTTTCTACTGCTGGGAAAGAAGGATTGCTTTATTTTAATATTTTGTTTCTCAATTCTGTGCCAAACAGAAATGCTAAACTTTGCATTCAATATGTCCTTTCATAATATGTATTATTCAGTTTTTTTCTGCATTTGAAGAGATAAAAGTTGAGCGCCACCTCAGACTCAAGGGGCAGGACTGAAATGCAAGCTCCCAGCCGTGCAAAGGCCATACAGAACAGTGCCTCCCTCATGACAGAGGGAAGACTGGAAAAAGAGCCACCTCAGGACCAGCAGTAAGGATCTATGGCTCTCATTCTAAAAAGCCCCAGAAGCCATGCACGCTCACTCCTAAACCTGTGGGGTGAGATTAGCAAGGTGTGAAATAGGCATGTTTAACATGGGGCAGCAATAAGGGAATGGTATACAGCCCTCAATGGGAAAATTATGGAACAAAGAAGAAATCCTTAATGTCATTTAAAATATTATAATTTATATGTTGTATCCGTTTTTATCCCATCCTTTGCCTCAAATACAAGTTTTCGCAGCTCCTTGCCTCAGATATCAAGTATTACTGTCCCATGAACAGAGCTTGCTCACCTCCTCACTGGTGGAAGAGAGAGGAGTAAACAACTGCATAACAAAGACAAGGCTAAACATTTCACTTGTTCCCCTAAGGACCTCTCCATTATTGAAGATGATGCTTTGGGTCACAGTTAAAAATGCATAGTGAAACCCAATGTTCAAGACAGGACTTTGCCGCTCTTTAAAAAAAAACAACATATCTTTGAACAATTGTGTTATAATCTGGTCTGCCAACAATTTTACAGTGCATTTTACAATGCATACAGGCCCAGAGCAGAGACACATTAAAGAACATCCAATGTGAAATAAGATTCAGTTTTAGCAAATGCTTTGTCTTTTCAATGACCATAAAATAAAGGAAGGAAATACTGCAGAAGCGAGAACAAGAAGAGATATTTATAAGAGTTGTTTCCGGGTTCAAAAGTTTTAATATCCTACACCACCATGAGTCATCGAGCAGACAGAGATTATATTCACACAATGTCCTTATCATGGTCTATTAAGGCCAACAGAGGACGCAGCTTTGACACCTTGCTCCTTCTGAACGGCTGGACATTGTTCTCCCCTCTAGTTGGAATAACCAAAGTAAAGCAAACTTGAAAATAAGCCAGTTTTAGCGTTTAAAAAAGTCACAAAAGACCAGCATCCCTAGTACAACTTGACTACATACCCCCACGCAAAAGTTATCTAGTCCAGAATTCCCTGTTTTAACACAAGCCAGTGTTAAATATTCTGGACAAAGTGACAATACTTTTCATGATTTTTTATGTGGTGACTCAGAGAAAGAATAAATCAAAAAACATTACAAGAAGTTGTTATGCAGGATGTAGAACTTGTCTCCTAGTGTGACCCACTTCCTTTTCCTCCTAGTCAAAAGCTAAACAACGTAAATCAAAACAAGCTGTTATTTTAAATGTAACTGAACCCTGCCAGGCATCCAGGGCTGCTGAAGTCTCTTCCCACTCCCATGTCTCCCCACTCCAGCTCTTCAACAATTTTTTGCACAACAATCCTGTAGTTCCCAGATTTGATTCAATTTCATTTTTCTGAAAATTTACTTTAAGCAATTAAAAACAGCAAGTGTGCATGGGAGGCTCAGGCAGCTTCCTAATGAAGGGGGTACCCAGAAGTGGTTCGCCAATTTATTACTACAGATCCAGATATTGATAATCGTACACACAAGTTTTAACCATGTTGCAAGCAATTGCACAAACTAACTGACATCCATCAGCCAACCTGCATGCACAAACACCACTATTGCATGTACAGCTACTGCACATGCAAATGCATGCATTGTTGTGTGCACATGATTAGGAAAATCTGAGCTCATTGGTTGAGGTCAGACATTCTAGTCTGCCCATGAAGGAATGTGCTCAGAAGGTTCACATCTCCTAAGGTAGCAAGTATTGTGAAAGGGGACTTGCCTGGGAAAAGGAATCATAAGGCTTCCACCCTTCATTTTTAGGCAATCCCATTCTCACATGCCAGAGCTTCTACTATAAGAATATATATTTCAGCCATTTAAAGACTTGGTCAGAAAGTAATCTTCTTTACAATGTTTTAAAAAATTCTATCAGGAATATCAACCGTAAAGTTCTTGCATGCAATAGTTTAAAAGACCATCTGCTGATGAGATCAAGTCCAGATTCTCCATATTTGGAGAAAGTGTGCACATCATGCCAAATTCTGGTGCTCCAGCTAGCTTCCACTGATCTCTCCATCAGAGCAGATGTCCTTAACTGTGATGAGAGAGGAGGAGCTCAGAGTTTGACTGAGAAGGGGAAAATGTTTGTTAGATGCACAATAGGATAAAAGGTATCCATAAAGGACTCTCCCCTTTTACAAGGGCCTGCAAAAGAGAAAAACAGGGGTGTAGTTCTAATTACTCCCTCTGCTTCACATTCTGGGCATCTTCAAGAGCCATAATCGCCTCTAAGAGGCAGATGGAGTTCCCTGGAACGCAAGGCCAAAGCTGAGCCACAGATCACAGTAGGACAAATCAAGTTTATACAAGTTTCTTGGGAGGCATCCAGAGAGGCTCAGTTTGATTCCACCTTTTTGTTAATTAATGGGCAGGCAAAAAGAATTAATTTAGAGGTCCCCAATGGAGGAAAAGAGGGAGATCAGCATCATCCACCTGGGCATTTTTTCCACTGGAGAAAACATAAGGATCCGTGACCTGTGGGACTCTAGGTACCACATTCGTCTGAAGATACCTCTCTAAATCTTCACTGGGGGTGATGGAGGAGTAGATGGGTTTGACAGGGGCAAGAGGACATCAGCCTCTTCTAAAGGTCTACCTCAGAGGGCTGTGGGAAGGACGAGGGTTTCAGACATCCTTTCAGGGGACAGAGAAGAATATAAGAAGGGCCAATGGTCTCTTCAGAATCAGATTAAACTGGGCAGAGTAGAGAAGTAGTCACAGATGTGGTAGAACTGGGAGGATAAATAGGCCCGGAGGAACTGGTAATGGCGCCTGGATTTAAAGATCTCTCTTAGTAAGAAAGAGTAGGGGAGGGCTGGAGATCTCCAAGCTTCATGTGTGCCTGGGAATCCTCTTTTGGGTGACAGACCTTGCAGAGGGTAGTGAAGGAGGTGGAAAACAAGGAGTAGTTGCCCAGTTGTGACCCACCTTACCTTCTTACCTGCGACTCAGCCTTTGCTTGCATTTAGTTTTGTTTGTGTCTGACAGGATTAGGTCTTAATTTCCATCCCCTCCCCCACTAAAGTAACAGTTTTCATTTTTTTCTCATCCTTTTCTTACAAAAAAGAAATCCTCTTTTTATACTCAATTATCTCTTCAGATGACTACTTTTCAAAGATGTTCAGTTTTTCCCATTTGTGAATGATGCTCCATCCTACCTTGGAACCAAGCTCATCTCCTCATCCTAATTCAATAATGATATGGTATAATGCAGGGATTGGCAACCTTTGGCATGCGGCCCATCAGGGAAATCGGCTGATAGGCCGGGACGGTTTATTTACCTGCAGCGTCTGCAGATTCATCCTATGTTCTCTGTTCCAGGCCAATGGGGACTGCAGGAAGTGGCGGCCAGCACATCCCTGTGGCCAATGGGAGCTGCAATCAGCTGAACCTGTGGACACTAGAGGTAAACAAACTGTCCTGGCAGCGGATTTCCCTGATGGACATGTGCAAACGGTTGCCGATCCCTGGTATAATGCGTGTCTTGGAAATGTGTTTATAGACACTCACAGTGGTGCAATGGTGTCAGGTTAAGAATCATAGAATCATATCTGAGGTAATATGATGATCCTGGACCAGGAGAGGAGGAAAATGTTCTTGCTTTGCATAGCAAGTCTGAACTGATCAGCTCTTAATGTTAAAGGTAAATTGCAAAGCAAATAAACTTTTGCTTTTGCCATTTATAGTTTCTAAACACTTTTTTATATTTAAAGGTTTCTTTTCTTATTATTTTCTTCATCAGGTTGATTAGCTCCTGACACACCACTTTTCCTTGGAGGACTCTGGCAATCTTTGGCGGACAAGCAGCAGGATGTCACAAGGGATCATCACGTGATCTGTGGGTCTTACTCACCATACCCTTTTCCAGACTTGGGGTCTGGAAGATCTGCAGCTCACATTTCGTTGTCCTGTCATATCATGTTCACAGTCTTCCAAAGAGTGCCAAAGTAACATAGTATTACAAGAAGAATGGGATGTGGGGGTAGCAGAGGAGAGACAAGAAGTAAAATCGGGGCCTCAATACCTTCCAGCAAGTGGGGGGGGGGGCCTAAGGCAGAAAACCTTCAAAAAAACTCATCTGTATCTATTATGAAGGAGCAGTAAATAGCCTCTCCTTTTTTGGTTTGGCTTAGCTGTTCACTTTTAACTGTTTTATATTCTTCTCTCCCTCTCTCCATTAGAAAGGAAGAAAGCACAAAACCATTCAGAGCTCTTGGGACCACCACATTTTTATCTCTTGTCAGTATCCTCCTCTGCAGGAGAGGGATCAAAAGAGGGAAGAGAAGCACTTGAACTTGCCTTGTGAAGGAATGTAGTTAGTGCTAGGTCAGTTCTCTCTCCCTGCCATGTCAGAAATAACTTTACATTCTTACTTACCAGTAAGCATCCTGTCTGCTTAATGCTGTTTTTTTGGATGGGGTGGAGAGGTTGCAGCAAGTTTGTGTGGGGTTTATGTGCAGACAGAATATTCACTAAAAGCACATGATAAGCAAACACAGCATCCTCCTGAATAAAGAGGTTACTTTTGTGTAGCAACTGTCATCTAAACAGAAATAACTTGTTGCCATAAATAGATTTTAAAAATATATAAATTATAAAATTCATTTTAACCATCTACCCATAATTATTCTGAATATAGACAATGCCTGTGTAGACCACTTAATTTTGATATTTTAAACCTATTTAGACAATCAAACCTGAAGTTTCAGAGTCAATCCTAGGCTAGCATCTGCATTCAATCTTTGATGGAAGAGATCCAAAGAAGCTGTGGGTCATCATGAAAATGGGCACTGATGTTAGGGAATACAACAGGTTAGGGGAGTGGTACCAGAAACATAATCTGCCCACCCCCACCCCACCCATTACTGTACAGCCAAGGCTTCCTCAGCAGTGGATCTTGGGCTGAATGTGGAGCAGGAGGTGGAGTGGAGCTGCAGCTGGGGTTGGACCTAGTCTGGGGGTGGAGAGGGAATGAAGGTAGCTCTGGGCTGGGGGCAGAGTAGGGGGTGGAGTGGGACTGCAGCTTGGGACAGAGAGGCAATGAGAGTGGAGCTGAGCCTGGAGGCTGAGCAAGGCTGGGAAAGGAGCGAGGCTGAAAGTGTGGTGCTCCCTCTCTGCCCACCATCAGGGCTAGCCACATGCCTCCCTAAACATTCCACATACCCCCCAGAGGTCAGGCTCAACAGTTTGGAGACCACTGTGTTAGGGCCTACATTAGCCCTGCCCTTGTATTGACAAATTTATTGCAATGGTTAACATTGGCACAGCTCCACTAGTGGAAGTAATAGTGGGATTGCTGTAGACAAGTTTCTAGGTGGGCTCTGGTGTTTTAAAAACTGTCATCTAACCCTACTTAAACAGGGCCTATAAGACATGGCTTCCTGTTACCAACTCCTTCCCTACAATAGCGCTGCCACTTTTGCTACCACTAGTGGGTTTGTCTTCATTACAACAGTTAGCTCAAGTTAGTACACTGAAACCACAACTACACAGAATGACGGGATTAGCAACTGAGCTGTGGTAACACTATCAGCTGCATCTCTGCTGCATTACTAGTTCCAGTGTCAGCAGCACTCAAGTTTCAACACACACACCCTGACGGGCCAGCTAGCTCGAGGTTAAACCACCACGTAAGGTGAACTAGAGACTTTTGAATGTGGATGTAAGGTGTGGCAGCATTCCAAGTTACACCTCAAGCCAACACGGCACTGATGACCAGCCTGCAGGGGGAGCCGGGCAAGTATTAGCAATAATAGGACAGACAAACCCCAGTACAGACAAGCCCTTGGGGCAAAAGGATCTTGTTGTAGCAGCCTCAGATGTCTCAGGTATCTTCTTCCTTCCTGATCTGATCCTTGCTCCTGGATGATAAGTTCATTGTAGGACCTACATCAGGTTCTACATCGGAAGAAGACCCAAAACACCCCCTCAAACTCTTGTGAGCACTACTTCACTGACTGCCAGCATAGGAAGCCTGAATGCAACTGCTTCTAGCTCTGGAGACAACCAATTGGCCAGAGGAATCTCTAGCCTCAAGTCCTTCAGTCCCTCAGGGGAAAAAAACAAAAAAATGAATTTCCCTGCTAGAACTGCTGCTATGCTGAACGGAGAGGGAAAGGGAAAAAACAGCAAAAAAAAAAATAAGAAAATCCTGCCTGGAATGCAGAAGCCTAAGGGAAAGAACCTCTGCCTTCCAGCGCAGAGGCTGAAGACTGGGCTCTGAGTAGGAGTGAAGTTCTCCAGTTGCGCCACCAAGGGGCGCTAGCAAGCCAAAAAGCCACCAAGGGCTCTGGTGCACCACCTCCAAGCCTGGGACAAAGGCAGGAAACCCATCAGTATTGGATTTACAGTGGAGGAGGTACCCATGCAGAATTGAGGGTACGTCTTCACTACCAGCCGTATCGACGGGTAGCAATCGATTTCTCGGGGATCGATATATCGCGTCTCATCTTGACGCGATATATTGATCCCTGAACGCGCTCCTGTCGACTCCGGAACTCCATCAACGCGAAAGGTGGTAGCGGAGTCGACAGGGGGAGCTGCGGACGTGAGGGGTAGGTAACTTGATCTAAGATACTTCGACTTCAGCTACGCTATTCACGTAGCTGAAGTCGCGTATCTTAGATCGATCCCCTCCCCTAGTGTAGACTAGCCCTAAGGCTCTGCATCCTGTTATCAATCTGCTGAGCCTCCTTCCTCCACTTAATTTGTGTCACTGTTCTAACTAAATTATCCTTCACAAGAAGATTGTTTGGAACTATGCCCATAAACTGATGATCCATGAAAAACCATTAGTAACCTTTCAGTTTCATAAATTATTTAAGTAACAGAGAACCAGCCTAACAATCAGAGCTGGAAGGGGTCCATCTCACATGAAAAAATAATGTTATAGTTCTGCAATAATTAAGTCCTTTGTTCTTCACAGCATGTTCATATTTGACTATGCAATATAGAATATTTTCCCCAGCAGTACAACATCTATTGCAACCTCCTCTTCTACATTCGTACCAGCTCTATCCAAACAACCTAAAGAGTCAGGATGTTTAGAGTCTTTAAAAAAATCTCTCTGGAAGGCATGACAAAGTGACCGCTGTAACCTGCAATTTTTTGCTTCTCAAACAAGATTTTAAGCATTCTGTTAGTTTTGCTTATGTTTCATACACCAAAACAGTGTAACTTATAATCATATCCATGCTAAACAGTTGTATTTCCGTGCCGCTGGGATACATCAGAAGTCCCTCAAGAAAGTGCTACTGGAAAACAGGTATGTTTCTGACAGCAGCAAATGTTAAGATGTGCTAATATGCATATTTCAATCTTTACACTCATTTATTATCAAAACATTTCCGTTGATACCATGGGCCCAATAATCCTCCTCCTTCTCTTGAAGAGAATGCAGAACTTCCAATGACTTCAACAGCAGCAAGATTAGACCCCTTTTCAATGTTCTGAATTAACCCTGAGTCTCTTTTTTTTTATTCCACCACTTCAAACACACACAAAAAAATCATGACCACTACCATAAAATGACCCATCTCCAAATGAAGGAGATAAACAAAGAAATTCAGTTAATGCTGCCACTTCATCCTTTGCTGCACTTACAGACCACAGTACAAATGGTGCATCCCAAGTACCCTATAGCGCTGAGTTTTTAATCTTATCTTAACTTTGAATTTCATTTTGGGGTTAAGCAAGTTGTTTAACTCACTGCGACTATTTGTCAGATTTACTTCTAAAATAATGTGAACAAAGTGGTCAGATTAATAAATTCATTCATAGCACCAAAAAGCATTTTATAAAACTTCATTGTAGATTACTGCCAAAAGACCCTTGTAAAGCTGCACATTTATGGCAATTTCCAAGTATTTTTCAAAAAAGGCACGGAGAAGTGTTGGTAAAAGGAATGGGTATTATTGGGTTAAAGATCAAGCCTGGAAGTCAAGATGAGATCTATATTCTATTCCCAGCTCTGCCACTCTAGGGTGCAAGTCAAACTCTAAGGATAGGTCTGCACAGGGATAAAAAACCCACAGATGGTATGGATCAGTTGACTCAGGCTCACAGGGATCAAGCTCTGGGGATGAAAAATCCCTGAGTAGACATTCAGGCTTGGGCTCTGAGGCCCTATGAAGATGGAGGTCCCAGAGCTCAGACTCAAGCCTGAGCCCAAACATCTACACAGCAATGTTTAGCAGCATAGCCTGAGTCAGCTGACATGGGCCAGCCATAGCAGTGCCATGTTTTTTTTTCCCCTGTATAGATATACTCTGAGGGCTAAATTTTCAAAGACTCAAAAAGCAGTGCCTTTCTGCCTCAAACTCTTCCCTTCAATGCCTCAATTTTGCAACATTTGTAAAGTAGGATTTTTCTACTTATCTACCTCACAGGGGTTCTATAAGGCTCAGTTCTATAGCTGGTTCGAAAATGGCAGGTTTTCCCCTGAAAATTTTGATTTCCAGATGAAATTTGAATGCAGAAATATTTTGCTTTGTTAATACTGTCACTTTTTCTCCTAGGAGTTGTACTTCAGTTTCATGTTCCCTGATTGGACTACATCTCCCATGATGCACCATGGTCTCCTTTCTTTGGAAAGAAAAGATATTTGTTATGGGAGTGCGTACCCAGGAGGCATTATGGAAGATGCTCCACCGAGCAGAAGGGGAACATGAGGCAACTAAACTCATAATGAGGCACCGCAGCAGCATTTCCAAATCATAATATTTTGGTTTTCAGCTGAAATATTTTGACCAAAAAGCAAAAATAATAACATCAATCTTTTCTAAAGAACACAGACACTTTTCATGAAAAAGTATGTTTAGTCAAAAACCAAATTTTCTGTTAAAAAACAGTTTTGATGACAAATATCTGACCAGCCTGACAGAGTTAAGTAATATTTGTAAAGCATTTCTAAATTCTCGGGTGGAAAACACTATAGAAGTTCAAAGTATAATTATTATAAACAATTTTTTTTTATAGTTGAGGAGACAAAAATATTTCTTTTTTTAAATAATGATAGCGATGTTTTGAAGTAACATTTTGTAATAGAAAATCTGCCGCTTTAAAATAGCTCCTTTTACACCACTATTTTGCAGACCATCAGGGCAGGCTGTTGCACCCATATTTCATTTGTAAGATTGTGACCTTATTTAATCTCTACACAAACCCAGATAAATGAAGGACACTTCTCAAAGCAGACTTTTCTGTACGTCATGGCAAACACTTTTACACTGCAACATTATGGATACTTTGAGGTTGTTAACAGATGAAAAATGAAGTGTAATCGATTCTATTATTGTATATTATAACCTGGTATATGCAAAATTCACATTTTAATTGTATGCAAGAATGTAGCAAAGTTTCCCTGTCTAATGAGATTTTAATTTATTGCTGGCCATCTTCAAACATCTTGTGATGTCCTGTACATTAACTGAGGATGGACATTAAAAAAAATAATGGAGCGCAAGGGCGGGGGAGCGGAGATTCTGCATCATCAGTTGAGACATTCCATATTTGAGTAAGGGAACTGTGCTAATGATATCTTTTATCTGAATTTAGTAAATACATTATATGAATGGTGTAGGTCTTTACCTACAACAGTTTAGAATGTCACCTCTACTAGATTTATGCTTCTCTTTCAATGCATTTCAAAATGATCTACTTCTTTTGAACACAAAGGAAAGGAAACTGCATAAATAATTAAATGTTTAGAGTCCCCTGGCCAGCTGAACAAACAGAGAGCAAATCCAGAATAATATTAATCAAGTGAAACAATATTACTTTATGGAAGTTTTTTTATAAGCAGGAGTTATTGGTGAGCAAATACTCATGAATCCTCTGCATTTTGCCAGAACTCTTTCTACTGAATAAAGTTTTATTAAAACAGGTTGACAGGAGAGATTATTGATGGTAGAAGTTAGTAAGGACAGGCACAAATGTTCATTTTCACATCTTTTAGAACTTTTCAACAAGAGAAATGGTAAATTCTCAAGGGAATCTGTCCTTGCAGCAGGAAAGGGGAGACAACGGATGTCCTGATCTGTTGCTGACTTGTCCCCCTTCCACACTTCTGTTGCTTAAATCCAGAGCAGCCTAGCTGTCCAAGGTCTCACTGTCACACTTAAACCCAAGATCCTGATGGCTCTATGCAACTCCAAGGCCTATGGGCTGTGCAGGTCCTATACTGAATGAGAAGCTCTCAAGTCTCACCACAAAAGCTCAGATTTCCCAGTTAATCCATCCTCCTGGTCACAAAACAGGCTGAGGCTTAAATTTGCAGAAAAGGCATTTGCAGGCTTTGCACCTCATCTCTCTCAAAGACTGCACCATTGGGAGACTGAACTGCCACTTCCCAATAATTCTAACCCCATCAAATGGAATCCAAACTTGCTGCCCGTGCACCATGACCAAAGTTGTCAGCCAGTAACCAAAAAATTAATATGACTGTGATATAAATGCCCCTATTGAGTAGTTTGTGCCCTCACAATGTAACCCGTACAATTGCTTCAAATCTGAACTAGTACCCACACAAATCATTGTACCTTTACAATTGCCCAAAAGTATCCCACCCCAACATGAACTGAAAACAGGAAACCTGACTTCACCTTGCAGCATCAGAGGGTTGAGCATGAAAAGGCCTGCTTCCATCAAGCACTTCATTATTAGATAGACATCTGGGACTACCCCAGCGGATAAAAAATGTACAGAGCAGGTGCAAAATTTGTGTCCCTCCAGCAATTCCCTTGCCTGGACCTTACCAATTCCAGCCAATTTGAGGGGGAGGGAGGCTTCCACAGCTCCCTCCCTATTTATCCAGGTTCTTCCAACAATTCCCTTGCCAGGAAATTACCAATTCCATCCAATTCCGGGGGGGGTGAGGGGCTTCCACCAGTTTCCTTCTCTCCCACACACCCTTTTCATCCAGGTTCCTCCAGCAATTCCCTTGCTGGGACCTTTCTGACCACCTCCTTCGCAGGAGGGGTTAAGGTGGACTATGATGATGGGGGGGAGGGCGTTGACTCCCTGCTGCACCAATCATAGAAGTCCTCAACTGCCTCCTGACTTGCTTAATTACCAAGCACCTCTCCTTAATTCCTTTTCCAGGCCATTTTTCCATTCTTTTGTGCCTTTATTTATAGAGTACCTGCACTGAACATCCGCTATACAGTTAAATAAATAGTTGCGATATATGGCCTACCGCCCGTCATGCTGTGCCTACTTGAATCTCCTGTGAGGAAAGCGAAAAACCCCCAATGCACCTGGCCAATATGGTGGCAAGGGAAAAATTCCTTCCCAGCCCCGCCTTAGTGGGGTGGCTAGCGTAATGCCCATAGCTGATATAGCTAAACACTCGGCATATTTGTGACCCAATTAGGGAGGGAGGGAAGGTGCTGCCCAGCTTGCTCCAAGTGAATGAGAGTGGGGTGTAGCCCCATACTGACTTTTTAAAACTTCTCAGTCCTATGTGGTGAATCATCCACCACGCTGACTGCTTTTTCAGCAGCTTTATGTCTCCCCTCCTCCCTACAAGCCAGAAAGCATTGCTCTCTTCTCCCATCCAACCACACACCCCCTCCCCGCCCCCGCTTAAAGTGCAAGGCAGTGATTTTCACTGGGTAAAAGAAAACTAGTCATGATCATTGAAAGAGGAGTCAGAAATGACAGCGCACATGCAATCAAAAGTGAAGAACACAACATAGTTAGTGAGTCTGCATATTTAGGAAGCACAATTACTGCCAACGGCCAACTCCATAAGGAACCAGAAATAAGAACTGGGAAGGCAAGTGAAGCCTTTTCAAGACTGACAAATATCTGGAAAAATAAGGAGATTCACACAGGAACCAAGATAAAGTTATCCAATGCCTTTGTGATATCCATGTTATTGTATGCTTCTGAAACTTGGCAAACACTAGAAACCTACAATAGCAAACTTTATGCAGTTTATCAGAGATGCCTGTGAAGAATACTTAGTGTCCACTGGTAGAATGTTCAGCAGACTCTAAAGACAATGATTTCAGAAAGAAGGCTAAAAGTGGTTTGGACATGTTGCATGGATATCAAAAAATAGTATTTCTAGACAAGCCCTTGATTGGATACCACCTGATGGAAGATGGAAAAGAGGAGGACAACAATGACATTGAAAAAAAACAATTGAGAAAGATGCCACCGCCATGGAAATAGACTGTAACAGAGCAAGAAATGCGGCACTAGACAGATGGAGGTGGAAAGACTGGGTCGCCTCAAATGTCACAAGGCATGAGAGCATCCAATTAAAATAAAATAATTTCATCATTTGCACTAAGATTCCAGACATTAGTTAAACCGATATACCTACCAGGTCTAAGAAAGAAGGATGATCTACACCATACCGTGACATTTCATTTTGACATCACAAGTGGGTGGCATTTGGTAGAGTCTTCCCTTTGCCCCCTCGTCCAATCAAGAAAAGGCCCAATCCAAAGAGCCTAGCAGAGTATCCGAGTTCCAGTAATGGGGAATCAAGCCTAAGAATTCCCAAAGAGCCCATGGGTACAGCTGAGCCCCAAATGAAAGGGAATCAAGCCAAAGGAGTCAAACAGAGTCCACACTGCATCCGAATGCAATACATGGCAGGCAAGTCCAAAGAGCCCAGCAGACCATGCATGATCACATTCTGAACATCTGGATAATCTACTGTATCTCACTTTCCTGTCAAGTAGATGGAGCTTGAAAGAGAAACACTGCTTCCCCCCTGCCCATCCAGGGGCAAGTTTGAATGCCTCTTAAATATCATGTACATTTTATAAGTTTGACAATAGCGCTATTTTGGAGGGTTTTTTCTATACAAAAATATATATTCTGAGTTGTAACAAAAAGATGCACCATCATCCTTCTCTCCCTCTGACCCCAAGAAGCAACTTATTCCTCATAGGGATACACGTTCAGACATACAACCAGATACATATACTAATTCAGTACAGTCAGACAATTGCCTTGTTAATGGCCAAAGGGAGTGAAATTAACTTCTAATTCTTGATCAGACAGTTGAGGAGGGTTGATTTAAGATTTCAGCTACAATGCTCTGAATAAAACCTAGTTATAACACTTCATAGACATGTACTGAGACAAGAAGCCAACACCTAACAAATCCAGATTGACCTTTTGCCATTCAAAATTTGAATCCCAGAAGTTAGTGAAGCAAAGAACACTGTCAACTTGAATATTTCTCAAGTGATTAATTTAAAAAACAAAAACAGTTTTTACAAGGGGTTTTATGTCACCCTGTTGTTGTTTACCAGGGTTTTTGCAGCACAAAAGAAACTGATATACCTATATAATGGAAACAGTGAAAAACACTAGTCAGAAGGCAATGCCAAATGCACAAAGTAAACAAACTAAAAAATTTTTCATTAACATATTTTCAATCTGAGATATAACTTGTAATTATACATTCTGAACAAAATTCTCACAGAGAAATCTGATTTGTACGTTGTCAGTGTCTCTACCAAAAAGAAAAAATGCCAATAATGTTAAGGGGAGGGGGGAATCTACCAAATGTAAAAGCCTCCAATATCATTGCCATGAGATAGAAAGGGGCTGGTTCTATGCAGGGCAGGGCAATTTATCACAACTAACCTGCTGCAAAGCAAGAGAAGAGATGGCTTAAACTGCAACATTTTTCTCTCCCCCATTCCAGAAACCAAAGATAAACTACAGTGTTTCTGATGAGCAAGGTTACCACCTTCACAGGGAAAATGAAATGCCACTATGGAAATGATCCTAGACTAGATGCCTTGACCATAAGCAATAAAGGGAATGAAAAACAGGGCCCATGCACTGAGTTAATACAGAACATTCTCTCAGGTGCAGGGTCTAACTGATTTCCATACGTGGGGCTGGGAAGGAATTTTCCCCCAGGCCAGATTGGCAGTGACAGGGAAACAGGGAGTGGGGGATTCGCCTTTCTCTGCAGTGGGTGGGTGCAGGTCACTTGCTAGGATTATCTGGGTATATTTCACTGAATCATTGGCACTGGTGCACCTCGGTCCCTCCTAATCTCTTCTCTTCCTGTGGCACATAACAGTCTAGTCTCTGGTGGGCTGTAATACTTTGGTCTAATTTTGGTTGTTGGTTTAGCATGTAGGTGCTGCTGGTGGCCTGTGATATACAGGATGCCAGACTCCATGATCTGGTAGTCCCTTCTGGCCTTGATCTCTTTGACTATGACACTAAAACCAATCTTTCAGAGCCATGACAAATAACATGGCACAATGACAGCCATATGTGGAGTTACCACACAAAAGAAACACCCCATTATCTTCGAGAGACTGACCTTTTCAATTACACTTGCCCATAATCTGCTGAAGCGTAGAAGTCACACACTTCGTTTATGGGGAGGACATATGCTGATCACACTATTATATGAGCACTCCCTGCTGGCCTATTAGACATGCATCAATGGTATCCTCAAGGGTACCCTCTCCAAAGTCAGGCGGAGCGCCACAGTGTTTGTTTCAGCTAGTTTAGTGGGGAGAAAAAAAAAAACAGAAGCCTGTAGAATAACAGGGTGGGCTTTCACACTATCTTGTTTCTGGAAAAGGGACATTACTGGCAAAAACAGAAAAGAAAAGGAAAGGGAGGGGAAAAAAAGAGAAATTAACTTGTTGTGCAATAAACTGTTTCTCTCTATGCATTTTTGCTTATTTTACATAACGTATGATTGAAAACAACTGTCAATATATCCATATAGTTCTATTACAACAACCCCAACATACATTGTACTTGCATAGGTTGTTCTCCTGATAATAAGTCTTCTCCTAACCCTCAGTTTTCTAACTGGAAAACACAAGCAAACAAGCAAATCAAATGTCACTCTGAAAACACTTTTTTCAGTCTCCACTTTTATGTAACAATAGATCACACACTTTGAATCTGCCCTAGAAGACTAAACTATTAAACCTAATTATCTTCCTTATTCTCATAGCATAGCACTGAGCAATAATCATCCAGAAGAAACTGCAGTGATCTCTAGTTCAAGTGTATTTTAACACTTAAATAGCATTCAAGACAGGTATTAGAGAGACGGTCCCTTGGGTGCCCAGAAAATTTTGTTTTTGCTAATTGAAAACAGGCACGTAGAGTGGAATGTACAAGACTGCCAACAGTCTTGCAAGGAGGCAATGCAAGTAGGAGTTATGTACTGTGAATATCACGTAAACCTGTCTACAAATTAAAGAATTATCTCCATGCAGAAAAAAATTAAGTGCTTAATTATCAACACTCTTAATTTTACACAGTTCCGACTTAAGCCAAAAACCACATCACATCCCACCCTTCTAAGAGGTTGTCAGACATAAAGCAGAAAAATAAACAGAATCTGAAGACTGGAGCTCAGTTAGAGCATGTTTAAGTCTGCTTATTTTTCAACTCTCTTTTGCTATTCTGTTTTCACCTTACATTAGCAGCCTTCATCTGCCACCTTTCCTGCAACCCAAAGAGAAGGTAAAAGGGATTTTCCCAGAAACTAAGATCCTGATTAGTGCTAGTGAATAGTTTTCATTCAAAACATTTCACAATTCCACCTGCCCCCAACCATATTGTCTATAAAAATCTTCCATTTCAGTCTAAATTTGTCAAGTGTTCATTGAAAAAAAAAACACAAAATACAAAAAAATCAGGTTTCAGGTTTTTGGACAACAACCCAAAAGCTTTTAAATAAAATGTTTGACAAAAATGAAAACTTTTTCGTGGGAACAAAAGCTATTTCCCGACCAGCTCTAGTCCTAACCCTATAAGGTGCTATACAGCCTCAGGTCCCTTTGAAAGCATGCAGGACCTCCCAAGATCAGGCCATGTGGAAATCAGTGTTATTCAGTTAAACATCCCATTTCTCTTATGTTGAGAAAACTATACTGAGGTCTTAAATGCCATCTCACATGTGTTGCAGCCATGTTAAGAAACTACTTAACATATGAACTTAAAGCAGATTGAAAAAGCTCCTCTCACAGTATAATTAATATATGTGTATCTATCTTCATGACAGGGACACACTCTGAATGTATTTTACACAGCAGTTCTCTGAAAGTAATCCCTAACCAGAAAACCTTTACCAGTCTGCTTTAACAAGTCCTAAGAATTCAACAATCAACATCTCCTACCAATAAGAAAGCCATTATACAAAGGCAAAATGAAGAAACATTCTGCAAAAGGAGGATTTCAAATGCTTCATTTTAAACAGAAGGAATGCTAAATGTCTTGGTAATCAAATATTCTAGAACCTAGCAAAATCCTTTAAGAGAAAGCCATCAGCTGCTGTTATACAAGTGAACAAAAGTTCCGTTCTCTATCTCCCTTCCTTATGCCAGCACCAGTATAGGAGGCAAGCTTAGCCCTTTGAGTTGATAGGAGCACTAAAAACTTTCTTCTGATACCTCCTTGGGGCTGATGAAAGTGGCAGCTCTGGAGGAAATCAAAACAGAAGGAAGAAACCTAAGAAGAGTATAGTAAAATCCCTGGGATTCTCGGTGGGAGGAAAGGGAGCCTATTTTATTGAGTAACATTTAAATAGTCTTAAAATTTTTGCTTTTTTTTCCCAAGTGGAGTTTTGTCACAAACTAGACAGCAGAGGCTGCAGCACCAGCAGTTCAAAGTTCTCCACACTTCCGTAGCAGTGTGCCTCAGTCTGCCTTGGTGTCACCCCCCCCCAAGAAAGTGAAATATTCATCAATTGTGCTCCCTACTAATTAGTGACAACTGTGATGGTGCCTTTGGTGTACATGCACCCCTAGACTAAAATCACGAACTTGTTTCACAAGGACAGGACAGCTGTCCAGTAATTTGGGGGTACCATGAAAATGGGACAAAATTAAAAAGTGACCTACAAGCAAAAGCTTTCATGTCCCACTATCTCTACAAATCCCCTATAAAACTGCTCTTTATAAAAAGGGCTTGACACCCAATGCTTTATACAACTATGGAGTAATATTAAACAGCCTGCCGAAAACTTGCCAGAAACTAGCCTCTTGACACAGTCTTCCCCTCTCACACCATCTGCTTCAATTACAACAAAGCCTTTCAGTAAAGGAACCAGGAGAAGCTCGGCAATATTCACACATATGGAATTAAGATTTTCACAACATTCATAAAATGTACTGTGGTTGCTTCAGATGAACATAATGTTGAGACATGTTAAAAATAGTATTTATCATGGACTTGGCAAAAGCCATGATAAATAACATTTGCCTCTAAGGGTCAAATTTTCAAAGGGTTCTACCACAAAAGTTGGCTATTTATATATTCAAACCAAGCATTTGCTGCACAAATATGGATTGCCGCAGGCACAACATGAACATCCTCTTTTGAAATGGTGGTATTTTAAGATCCACATTCAGCGCTCAGGAAATATTTTTTCCTCCTAGTATGAAAAGCAATTAAAATTGCAATTACTCGTGAAGTTTCGGTTTTTACATCAGCAATGATTTACACCAATCAAGGCCTCAGTCCTGCAAAACTGTGCCCGTGCAGAGCCCCACTGACTTCAGTCAATACATACAATGTAATCACTGAACACAAAAGCACAGTTTTACACTTTAAACAAAAAAAGGATTTTTCTTCATTCAAACCATAACTTTCTGAAAACAGGCATTAATAACTTTAAAAGCTATTATAGAGCCATAACTCTATGACTTTCACTATAAAGCTATGGACATTTATTTTCATAGCTCCAAAGAGAGCAGTTCAGCAGCACTGCTTACTATGAACCAAGGTTTACATTAACTGCCAACGCAAAGGGCAAACCTTATGCAATACACCTGTCTGGTGCCGCACTGAAAAAGGTGCTGCAGCAGCAAAGTTATGCATGCTTAATTTGATACATTTTATAAGAAATAATCCACTCTCTCACAATGTTTGAAAAATCCTGAGTGCCAAGCCAGTGTTATTTTAATAAAAACAAGAATTAAAGTAGCTTTGCTGTAATATTTCACTTAACGAAAGCCTCATTAGCTACATCATTCACTGTTTATCACAGTAATGTTCAGACTTATCCTTACCACAATGATTGGGAACAGTATCCATCCAGTCCTGTTGTTATCCAATTGTCGCTGAATAAAATTAATAAACAAAGGTTGAAAACGTAACAGTATTTGCTATTGCTTTTTCATTTCAAAACTTTGCGTTTTCCCCTTTTTGATTGAGCTGTTTTAGGAGAATCAATTTAAAATCCTCAAATGTGTCTTTAGAAAAGCAATACTGCTATGAACAAAGGTCAAAACTGAAGATTTGAAACTGCTTAGAAGAGGTGTGGCTGCTGAAACTTGACATAGCTGCGTCACAGAAATTTAACTTTGGCAAACACAGCTTCCTGAATTCAAACAAATCTAAGACGGGGCTATCTTTTGTTCCAGCAATAACCAATTATTGCACTGACATTCAAGGTCATTTAGAAAAAAAACGAAAATTACACCATTAGCTTTTTCACTCCAAGTTATATATATTTAAAGATTTTCCACACTGAACAAGTGTTACTCCTGTTTCAGATTATCACAAGCGAACATGAATGAAAGTATATGTATACCCAGCTCCAGAACAAGAAGGATGAGAAGGCAAGAATTCAGATATTCACATTCTTCTTAGAAAACTTGTGGTGTCATCCTTATAAAGTAAAATAAATAAAAACAGTTTTTTTCTTTGCACTTAAAGAAATCAATCATTTAAAACCTTCTACTCTTATATTATCAGAACAATTGCTAAACCAGCTATTTTAAGATCATATTACTGAGAAAGACTTATGAATTATCTAATGAGAACGTTATAGTCTTAAGAATCAGTAAGAATAATTTCATCCACCTTGCATACATTCTGAAGATGTAAGACTTTTCTTATTTTGTTAGTTTGTTCAAAAGGGAATAATGCCAAGAACACATTATAAATTATCAACATTCTACTTAAAAACAGAACTCCCTTCCTCTAGCTGAGATTATTTAGTTGTAAATTTATATCAAGATTTAAAGCAAATGACAGAGGCACTAGGTGCAACTCCCCCCTCCAAACATTCAGCAGTTAATTCTCTACACAAGTAAAAACTTGCTATTCTCACTACAATGGAAAAAATTGAAGAAACAAGAATATCCAGTTTTGATAATAGATACTTTAAACAAAATAAGTGTTTTGGAAGGGATGTAAAACCTTATACTTCAAGATTTTAAAAAATCTCTAGCTACTAGGGGGTTAGGAGCAGGTTACCCCACAGCTGCCTGCCTTGTGCGGGGGGGCGGAGGGCTGCACCTTGCAGTCATTTATGTCAATCTGGCATTGACCACTGTTGGAGACAGGATACTGGACTAGATGGACAACAAGTGTAATCTCATATGGCAATTCCCATGTTCCTGTGTAAAACACCAAATCAACCATGGGGAAAATAAGGCAATTTTTCTCAGGCTATCAAAGGGTTTCCTGAACAATTGTTAAGAACCAATAGTTTCTACATGAATCCCATTCAGTTTACATACTTAACTCTGTGTGTTTTCGTACATATATTACAGTAATTGGATACTGCATTAAACAAGAATGAATAATGGCTGCAAATAATATGATTGTGTAATACTTCATACCACTCTAAAGGACAAAGTGAAATACAGCATGCTGTTTTGGTTTTTTGTTTGCTGCATATCAGAGCACAAACTAAAACATTATATATATATCTCCACACAGGAGCAACTTTGCTAAAGGTACCGTTTATCATATCCTAGCTGGAATTAAATAGATTTTTTAGACCACCAATAATAATACACATATTTACCAAATTCACCCGTTAACAGATCACACAGAGAGTAGGGATTTGTAGAGAGTGGTCCAGACTGAAGAAAACAACTTATATTTTTAAACTATATTTTACATATAGTACTTCTACTTGTTCAATTAGACCGGATATATTGTATACAAATTTTATTAAGCAATAAAGTCATTTTAAATTCCCAAAATACCCAGCAAATATTAATAAGGAATTACTAAAGCTTTCATTTTTTTTCCCAACCTGGATTATCTGAACGTAACATTTTTAAACACTGGACTATAAACATGCTTATTTGCAAAAATAAAAAAAAATTCCTTTTTCAAAATCCAAAAAAATTGGATTAATCCTCACACCAAACTAATGTATAATTCTCCATAAAGAAGTTGCTTTGTATCTGTGAAACAGATTGAAATTATGAATGGATATTTCTGTGCTTGTACACATCTATATGAGCATTTCATAAAATCAAGATTTATACACACAAACATACAGATTTCACAAAAAACTCTAACTGATGTTATCATCAGCATCATCTGAAAATCTGGGCCATGGTGTTCTCCATCATGTGATAAATTGAATGATCAGTTTGGGGATTTTGTTTGTTTTTAAATATATACACGTTGATCTTTATTGTGCATGAACTATATGTAACTTTTTTAAGAGATTCTGAATTTAAGCTAGAGGGAGGGCTGATTTAAAAAAAAATCTGAGCACCTAAAATTCTTACTTTATCTCTTTTTAAAGAAAATTCAGTAGATTGATACATTGATAGAAGGAGTACCAATGTGTTTGTTTTTAATTTATTTTCACGTACTACAAAATATTAGCACACTTCTGTTTTGTTCCCTAAAAATTACTAATTTTATTTCTCTAAATAAATGGAACATTCTATACGGGCCACACTAGAACTGACTCTTTTCTCTAAATTACACAGTGCAAGCTACAGGATTTCTGGACACGTTGTGCCAGCTCTGAAGTTGGTACTAGGGACAGAAAACAAAAGACATCCAATGGCAATGTTTCAGCAACTAAATTCATTATGCTTCCATTTCAATTCGTTACTACAAAATACCACTAAGAATAGGAACTTAGCAGGATTTTTTTTAAGAATACTGCAAGATGGATAATGAGAATATTCAGAGTTCCTTTAGAAAGAGTGAAACATTTTTATAAGGGATATAAACCCTGATTTATGAGGGCACAAGATAGCTATTAACTGATAAAGTTTACAAAGAAACTTCTCCTATTAAGTTATTTAACTGTGCACGGTGGAGTGTCTTGTCTTGCACTTCTTCTGATGCACCTGGGACTATCCACTGTTGGACACAGACTACTAGATCGCTGGCCTGATCTACTAAAACAACACTTACGTTCTGTAGATCTGAAAAGTCTTAATTCAGATAGTGACTCTTTAGAGCAGGGATCTACTTTTTATGTATGACTCAAAGAGGCCATGCACACTCATCAGTTTAAATTAAAGGTAGTCACCAAACATTATCAGAAGACAAGCTTGGTCAACCTAGCCAATGTTCTGTACCTCATCTCATAATACCCCGACAGGCTCAAACTAACTACCCCAACAGGCTCAAACTAACCATAGCAAGGATCCAGCTTCTTTCTGTGGCATGGTCATCTGCTCAGCCTTTGGATTTCCATGTGCAAATCTGGCTGAAATTTAATGCTGCATTAACTCTTCATGAGTCCTCTCCTTAGTTGCAAATGAGCATCCAGAATGAAGCAGCCAATGGCAACATGGCTCCAACAGGATCTGTGCTAACACTGGGAGGAGAGGAGTTAGTACAGCTAATTGAGGGGGCAGCCATCCATTCAGGACGACAACTGCCTTTGCTGATCCGGATCTGTGGGGTTGAGTCTGCATCCCTTTGTTAGCACCAAAAGACTCAGATATCCCTCCCAGAGGAAAGGGCGATAATCCCAAAATGTATCTGATGAAGTTGCAGAGTTGTCAGTTTGATTTGTGTGGATTTTTGTGCAAGAGGAGGAGATTCAGTCCTGAGCCCAATAAACATTCTTAAGGATTTAACTTGCTTTAAAAAAGGAAGGAGTCTAAATTGACAACAGAAGGCGCATGTTCTCCCCTTCCCAATAAAACCCAACACACACACACACACACACACACACACACACACACACACACACACACACACACCTCTACCTCACTGCAGTGTAGAATACCTATGTGGCTCTACCACATTTTTTGAAGTGATGGTACTGTCAGAAAATCATAATAGCCAGACTAGATCAGAGCAGTGGCTCATCTATCCTGTTTCTGAGAAAGGCCAGTACCAGCTGCTTCAGAATAAGGTGTAAGGAACATAGCAACAGGCATTTATATAATAACTTGCCCTCTGGAAATTTTTCTCCCAACCCCAATAATTAGAAGATTGCTTATGCCCTGAAGCCTATCACTTCTCATATATTTTGTTGTTATTTTCTGTAACAACACTCAATATTCTTGTTGTTCATATAAAAGTCTAATCTATCTTTGACTCCTGAGTTTTGGGTTCAATGACACTGTGCAGCAATGAATTCCACAGTCTAAATATTCACTCTGTGAAAAAAGTATTTCCTTTTAAGGAGTTTGAATTTACCATCTTTCAGTTTCATTGAATGTTCCCTAGTTCTTGTATTAGAACTAGAACTAGAATTAGAATAGAAATTTCTGATCTACAGTACCTTCTCTATACCATTCATTATTGTAAAACACTTCTATCAAATCCCTCTCTTCTATCTCCTTTTTAAGATAAATAGTCCCAATTTTTTCATTCAATCTTCATATAAGTTGTTCCATGTACCTAATCATTGTTGTTGACCATCTCTGAAATATTCCCTATTTATGCTATATTCTTTTCGAAATGAGGAGAGCAGAACCAAACAGAGTATACCAGAGGAGGTTGTAATCTTGATTTATATAATGGGGTAGTAATATTTTCCATATTATTCTCTATTCCATTCTTTATATGTCATCTTGTTTGCTTTTTGGACTACTGCTGCACACTACGTGGAGGTCTTAACTGAGTTGACCACAATGATATCCAAGTGTCCTTCCCCACTCCTCCCACCCCCAATTTAATTTTAGTAGGATCAGTAGGTCAAATTATTCCCTCCAACCTGCACTATTATACATGTCATCATACTGCCATTTTAGTTAGTTTGGTTAGGCCCCTCTGAAGTTCTTTACAATGCTTTCTGATTTTGACTACATTACATAACTGTCATTTACAACTTTTACCACTTTGCTGTGCACCACTTTTTCCAAAATACACATATTAAACAACCTTACTTCTAGCACAGAATCTTGTGGAAGCCTGCTGCTAAAGTTTCACATTGGCATAAACTGACCATTTATTTATTGTATTCATTTTTTTCTGGCTCTTAGCAACTCTCTGATCTATGACAGCAGATTCCTTTGGTCCCTAAATACTTGGAATTCTTTGAACAGGTCACTCAGAGTGAACAGAAGAAAACAGCTTGACATAATTTATCTGGGCTTTCAAAAAGCTGTCACAAAAGGCTACTGAAGAAACTAATAAATTAGCACATTAGTGCTCATTTTTGTTGCAGAAGTTGTGCTTATTATACCACATCATATGATCTTGAAGACATTTTACATTTCTGTTTTTATTTTTAATTTCCAAAATTTGCCAGGCAGAGAGGATGTTTGGTCAACTGCTCTGGATTACCCTTTACAATGTGTTTAAAGTTATGGGTATGACAGCCTTCCAATCCTCAGTTAAAGCAGCTGATTTTAATGAATAATTGTAGATTTTTACTAGTAGCTCAGCTCCTTTGTTCTTAAATTCCTTCAAAACTCTTAGGTGTAAAACCGTCTGCACAGGTATTGTCATAGTGCCTCATTTCTATTACCAGAAAAGGGCAGGGCAGGACAGGGATCACTCTTCCAGCCTCTGTGGGGGGGACTGGTGCACAGAAATTATTGAGCAATTGGCCTTACCTTCCTCAACTACACCTTCTACCAGTTGGTGGGTTAGTGGACTCACCCTCTCTCTCTCGCAAGTTTCCTGGTTCTGATAAAGATTTATTTTTAATACCTTCAATTATTTGCCCTTCAAATCCATCATAGCCTTGCTAATTTCCTTCTTGTATATTATCTACAGGGAGTTTATGCTCCTTTCTACTGGCTTCACTAGACTGAATTTCCTTTTTCTAAAGGATATCTGTTTGGCTGAAACCTTGCCATTTAGCCACAATGGTTTACTTTTTGCCTTCCTGTTTCCTTTATTGTTTAGAAGTATGCATGCCTTCTGAGACTATTATTGTTTCCTTAAATAACATCCGTGCCAAATCTAACGATGTTTAAGATCTTAATTTTTTTGCTTTCGGCATTAGACTTTACGACTAACTTTTTTTTTAATCTATTTTTCTGAATTTTAGTAACACCATACTAGCTTTTGGTACCTTCCTTCCCCCCATGATATTGAATTTAATTACAATGTGGCCACTATTATTTAGAGATGTTTCTTGAATCAACTCTTGCATATTACATAGGGTTAAATCAAGAATACCTTCTCTTCTGTACTCTAGAATAAACATACTCAAAAAACAATGTTATTGGTCAACTATTAAAAGCCCTGCTGTTCACAACAGAACCACATAGTATACTGGTAAATAGAAACATCCAACGCTTAATTTCCTTTGACTAATATAATGATTTACAAAACATATTTTCAAATAGCACTAATCTATTTTAACTCTAAATAAGTGGAAAAAAAGATACCAACAGTTCAAAAATGTTAATCAATGTTTTAAATCTAAATCATGGCTTGACATGCTAAAGGCACTAAAATAGTTACAACACAATACAGAAAAGGACTGATAGATCTGTATGTTTAGTGCACATAAAGGACAGGCAGTCAAGGCTGAAGGAACCTGTCAACGCATGTTGTGTAGCAGATCTTTAAAGATTAGTAAGTTAGGTGCTATCTGAATCCGGCAAAAGCATGCTGCATAAAACAGCTTAAAAAAAAAAGCAATTATTAGCTCATTCAGCAAGAAAACTAAAAAGCAAAGGAAAACGCCAACTGCTTCCATCAATGAAAACAGGAAAACAACAAAACAAAGCACGAATGAGTAAGGGAAAGAAGAATATCTAGCATAAAAATTTAAAATTCCATAACTAATGAGAATCAGCATCATGTGATTCACATCCATCTGCAGGAGGCAAGAAAATAGAGGTGAATTAAGTTATCACTTTGTTAATCACAAATGACTTTTGCTGCATAAAAGAATGCCCATCATGTTCATGATATTCTCATCTTCAAACATCTCTAAACATAACCAAGTGTAAAATATAGGGTCGCTGTTTAACTCTAGGTTCTAAGCACAACATGTCCCCAGGTCATGTTGGATGAACCACTGTGAAACAATACAATGGCTGTGGAACACAGATTAACAATGTAATCCTATACCATTTTACTCAGTTTTCCTTTGAAACAAAGTACTCTCAGGCTTCTGTAGAACACATATGGTATTATGTAGGACTTCCTGAAGCAAAGCTATTTACAGTTCAGAATACAATTGCGACACTATCTGTATATAATTTCTGTCTTTTGATACACTCTTACTATGCGCTTCACTTTATATGAGTTTCAGTGAGATTTACTATTATTTGTATTACAGTAGCACCAAGGAACACCAAATTAAGGCTCAAGGTCTGATTGCCTTAGACACTGTAAGGACAACTAACAATAGATATAGAGTATCTATCAGCATTTAGCAGAAAAAAAGATGTTGCAGCCGAGAAATAGTAACTTGCAGTCAATGTGTATATAAAAAAAATATGTGTGTGTGTGTACGTGAATATTAATCAGATTTTCATTGCTTATTATTCTTTTTAGGGCTATGATTAAAATGTTTGAAAGATTACATCTAAACAGCAAAGATTTAAAACAATTTTATTTTAAACCTTAAGGCTTATAGAGACAACACTGCAGAAAAATGAAATGTTAATAAATTGGGAGCTGACAGTTCCTTAATGATAAATTTATAGATGGGAAATGTAGAGTTACAGGTTAAGTTTTAAACATTTAGACTAACTACCTAACCTACTGGGAAGGCATTTAATGTTGCTCTTTTAAAATATAAACTAAATCACATTCGTGAAGAAAAAAACAATAAAGAGCACAAAAATATTCTCCTGCAACCAAAGCAAAACAAGGGAGAGAAATGCATAGATATATCTAAGCACCACTATGGAAGTCATACAGGCAGCCTTGCAGACAATACATGTTGTAATGCATAATCAGTAGTACAGGGAAGGATGGAGTTGTTACTGAACCACAAGTCCTGGGAGTCAAGAGATCTGGGTTCACTTCCTGGTTCTGCCAGAGACTTGTCATACAACCTTAGGCAATTCACTTAACTCTGTACCATAGATCCCTTATTTGTATAATAGGAGTAACGTCCACCTTCCTCACAGGGGTACTTGTGTGGATTAACTAATAAATACTTGTGAAGTAACTTGAGAAACTTTGAAGATGCAACAGAAATGCTAATACACAATTAGAATAAATACAGTAATGAACAATGGGACATGGGAAACTATTTTTTTTCAATTCATGTACAAACGTGAATTAGTTAATAAATCTTTTAGCAAAAGAATAAAAAAAATGTTCTTCATATGTATCAAATATACACACAGGATGATATCTGACACCAATATCTTATTACTTATTTTGCAAGTTTTCTTCAAATTGAATTAGCACCATATCATTTTACTCAAATAAATTGTTTACTCTTCTTTTCTTTAAGAGGTAAGAGTATGATATACCACCATGGTCAGATATTTGGGAAAGGTGGGGTAGAGGAGGGGAGATTTGTGCTGCGAGCTAGCACAAGCTCAAGCTTTGACATTCTATGCTTTTGGTGAGTAAATAGCATTTACCCTGAGCAATTTTCCACAATGAAGGAGAGAGGAGTAGGCCGCACTTGTTTTTCCCTATCCAGCAGCACAAGCACGCACATGTTTAAATGGTCTAGTACGAAGTATCTTTTTAAAATCTCAAGTTTTTTTGTTTTAAGTAAATAACGTGTGCCCCCACCCCACCCCACACACAGAGAGGAAGGATACAATAATAATCGATGATGCACTTCTGTCTCATAATAGAATTTTACATTTCTTGTATTGAAGTCTTAATTTCAGATTAATATAGACCAATGACCCAGCAATACAGTTATTCACTGAAACAAACATCACATAATGAGCTTCACTACAAAGTGACAAAACATATTAATGACTAACAAGTTACCACATATATTTGGAAATAAAAATCGTTCTGTTTTAGTTAAGGCTTTGAGTTCATAATTCTATTAACACAAACATTAAAACAAAAGCAATGTACACTACAAGATAGTCACCCAAACAGGCCATGACTGTATTTTCAGAAGAGGAAAGAATCTTTTGAAAGATCAGTGGAAGTTGTGGGTACGCAGTGAGTTTGAAAAAAAATCAAGACACCAATTATCACTTGCAATAAAGGTAAAAAAATTAACATTTGCACAATCAAGTCAACAATTACTGAGTGTAAAAATCCCACCACACAAGGATAAAATCCGCAAGACTCAAAATCAGCCCAGCTGGAATTCCAGATGAAGTCAGAGAGATTACACTAGGGATGCATTTGGCCACTTATGTAATTCCTTGTGATTTCTTCATCCTGCATATTCCAATAACTTTAAAATTGACAAAATATTAGTTGTCTGCATTTCAAGATCAACTTGCATTTAAACATATACAGTGTGAATTCAGCAAGAGAAAATAAATTCTACCCTGTATCTCAGCACTGTATTTAGAATTAAAGGGTTACACACACTTTCTGTTCCTTAAATGGGAATCAGAATTAATCATACTGCAGTATAATCTACCCCATCTTTCCATTCCTATCTTCACTTCTCAGCTCCTTCCTCCTGTCTCATAACTATACAGTAAGATTGGCAACAGCGTGTCTCACTTCTTCAGACATGAGCAATACAGAAAGTCCTATTTCCCAATAGGCCAAAATTCTCTAAATGCTAATTTGCTTATACTCATTTTTACTGTATTAAAAACAAGATCTCTTTATATTATATATATACACCTCTACTGTATCTATCCCCTGTCCATTTCCCTAAAGAAATACAAGGAGGAAGTAAAAAAAGCAATAGGAACACCTACACCATTCTTTCAGAGAGGCCTTGTTTAGTGATATCTTTGTAAAGACCCAGACTGAAATGATCAAAACTGAAAAAGACATTAAGTAAAATTTAAATGACCTATTTTTCCACTTGCAGTAGTACTTTCTGCCATATCTAAACTGGTTATCTTTACTATAGGGGGAAGTTCCACACAAACTCCATTTTTCCTCTGTATATAGAATACAGTTAGAGCTCCAATGCTTTTGCAGATTTCTCTAGCAAGTAGTTTTGGGGCAAAATACTGTTTCTTCCTAGTAATTTCTATCTGGAGACTGAACTAATCTATTTGGTACCCCTCTGACTGCACATTGGTATTGGTAAGAGGAACCTGCCTTTCTTCCACTTGCTTGCATTTATAGCTTGACCTGAAATGCAGATGTTGAACTCCCAAATGACAAAGAAAGAGAAAAAGGGTAAATTCTCCCTACTGGCACATATGTATTTTTAACTGGTGTCTCAGCAAAGGGGAATACAGCATTCAGGATTAGAAAAGAAAATGTGCATGCAGAACATAGCACATGTTCTGACTTTCCAAGCCAGCTCCAGCATTAGGCAGTGTACTTAATGGCTGCACAACTACTAGGTCAACCCAAAACACATCTCTTAATTCCACCTCGTACTCACCACATTTTCCACTTCCTCCTCATTCATCAAAGCCCCCTCATCACCATCAACTCATCTTTCTTTAGCTAATCCTCTGGAATATTTGTGTGTGAGTTTTAAACAACAAAAAAAGAAGCCTCTCAGTACATTTTAAAGAACCAGTTGAGAGAGGCATGCTGTTGCAGAATATATTATTTTAATATACTGGTGCATGGGTTGCCCCAGCAGTACATAAACACTTACTTAAAAAAAAAAACTTGTAAGGAGTATGATGATCCATCTCCCCTAAAGCAATGCCAGGAGGACAATACTTAAATGTTCTGCCAGTAAGCAAGCAGGAACTCTGAATGCTTATTAGGCAGGATAATTACAATTGCAATTACAAAATGCATTAACTTTTTATGGCTTTCAAGATGGTTAAATCACCAAGTGTCTTAAGAGACTCACCCTCTGGCTTCTAATATATATGCAGTGAAAACTGGATTTTTTTAACATCTACATTCAACCAAGAATGATCAGACTAATTATAGCTACAACAGCTGCGAACAACTGCAGATAGATATGTTTACACTGGAAGGAAAAAAATGTGTTCTAAACTCCCAATTTCCAAGGCTAGGAGGGACCATTGTGACCTTCTGGTCTGTCTTCCTGTATAACACGAGCCATAGAACTTTCCTGAATTAGTTTCTATTTGAACTACAGCATCCAGTCTTGATTTAAAAGTTCCAGTGAGTGAGAATCCACCATACCCTTGGTAAATTCTTCCCATGGTTAATTACTCTCTCTGTTAAAAATTTGCCCCTTATTTCTCGATGATTCCTCATTTATAAGTACCCTTTGAGACCTATCCATTAGACAATTTATTCATTCAATGGGTACCATGCTGAATTGTTATCATTCTAGTATCCTAATCAAAATGTTGTTAGCGAAGTCAAATGCCTTACAGAAGTCCAGGTATATTACATAAACACATAAAAACATATTACCTCTATCAATCAAACTGGTAAAATTATTTTTTAAAAAAATCAAGTTAGTTTGGCAGGATCTGTTTTCCATAAACCCATGTTGATTGACATCAACAATATGGGTTTCCTTTAATTCTTTATTTAATCAAGTACCATATTAGCCATTCCATCATTTTACCTGGGACCGATGTCAGGCTGACAGGTCTATAACTAACCATGTTGTCCTTTTTACCCTTTTTAAAACCTGGCACAACATGAGCTTTCTTCCAGTCCTCTGGAACTTCCCCTTGTTCCAAAACTTATTGAAAAATCAACATTAATTTGGGTTAGCTGACCCAGGTTAAAACAGCAGTAAAGACACAGCAATTTAAGCCAAGTTGCCATGTCTTCATTGCTATTTTAACCCAAATTAAGAACACTTTTGTGTCTGTGTGTGTGGTGTAGACATATCCTCAATCAACTAACAGCGGAGACAGAGTTAGAAAATACATTAAAATTTACACCACTACGGGATGCTTGCTATTATCCACAAAACCTATGCTGGATCTGCTTACAGATGAATTTCCTAACCTCTAGCACAGTGGTTCTCAAACTTGTGTAGTGGTGACCCCTTTCACACAGCAAACCTCTGAGTGCGACCCCTCCCCCTTATAAATTAAAAACTTTTTTTTTTTATGTTTAACACTATTATAAATGCTGGAGGTGAAATCGGATTTGGGGTGGAGGCTGACAGCTCACGACCCCCAGGTAATAACCTCACAAGCCCCTGAGGGGCCACAACCCCCAGTTTGAGAACCCCTGCCCTAGTGTATGTCCCCCTGACAGCACCAAACTCCTCCAAGGTGGAGGTAAGCAACACAGGAAAAAAAAAATCACACTTCATGAACAGTAGATAGACTTCCCAGGTTTCCCATAGCTTGCATTCTTGTTTCTTATTTTCCACCTCCGTAACTATTATTTACTCTTGCATTTTTAACTTTGACTGTGCTCTTCAGACCAATGTCTGCCAGCTACTGCATGTAGTGTGCTCATTTTTCCTGTAATTTTAGTTTTTGCCTATTACAAATATTTTGACCTCTGAGTTGATTAGGTTTGATCCTCCTATCCTAAAATAGCCACTGAAAAGCGTAAATCTCCTGGATTGAAATTTATACCGGTCTGAGGTTCCAAATATGCTGTATCCAATCCTAGAATAGGATCAGAAAAGAACTGCTGCACCAGGGGAACAGCTTTAAGATGCAATATCACAGCAATCACAGTGGCTGCAAAATTATGCTTTGTATAATTGAAAAGTTAAGAGTCACAGCTCCTAAATTGTGTACAAACTTTTGTTTTCTGTTCCAGCAGCTCACAAGACACTGTACTTGAAATTTATATTATTCGATTACCATTTTGCTTCTCACCCTGATTTTTGACATGACTTTAAGAGTTGATAACTTGAGAATAACTGCTACAGCGAGAACCCAGTGCCTTATATTTCCTAAAAGCCTAAAATCCACTGTGATAATGGAAAGCTTGGAAAATTTTCTCTTAGTTCAAAGGTTAGAGGGGAGATCAGCTGCTAAAATCAATGAAGTGTTGGAAAAATAAGATTTGCAATAAGAATTGGGTGAACTTAAGGCTAAATATCTTCTCAGGTACCAGGGCTAGGATCACTTCAACAGACCAGGATAGATGTCTCCAGAAAACTGGAGTGTGGGAGGGGGAAACGTTTTCAAGAACTGAAGCTGCATCACAACATAAAAAGGAATAATGGTTATTTCTGCAGTTCAACATATCAGGAAAAAATGTCTGAAAGATGTTGTATAAACAGAAGAAGATAAGCTAGGTTAGTTTAAGTGTAGGTATTGTATCTTTACATGAAAATATCAAGCTATATGTTATTTTATTGTCTGTTCTAGAGAAAAGCTACACTGCACACAATAAAACAAACCCAACAAACTAGCAATAATGCAAGGTTAAAATTAAAAAATCAAGCTCTCAAATGCCGGACTAAATCTGCCTCTGTGCTACTGCCTTAAAACATGCTGTCTCTATCAGATTAACAATTAATAATATTATACTGCAATTTTGTATATATTAAATTATGTACTCTTTCCCAAGAGTTAGACTTAATCCAGCAACTGATACCAAACAAGGGAACTCCTGTGACCATGTGGAGTCCCACTGACTCCATATGGGCATTATTAACTGACTGGGGTTCCGATCCAAGTAGTGTAAGTACCCTCTTGTTCCTAAACTGATCTCCACTGAAATCATGGCCATGATTTCCATACGTTCTCCCTGGAAGCAAGTGTCTGCTTGCATCAATCCAGTTCCAGGACTGGAGCCATTTGTAATAAATTATGGCACAGCAGACACCCTACGAACGTGGCTGACTTTTTAGTCTCAAAGAGAGCTACAAAGCAAGTTAAATTTTTTTTAAATAACAGAAGATCAATAATTGCACATATATCTGCATCATAACCCTGTTCAAGATGACTGTAAAATGTAACTGTTTTCTACTGTACATGAAATATATTCTGTGATCCCTGATGGGAGATGAGGCATTGAAGGAGTGTATAATTATCTTATTTTGATCATTAACTACTGTCAAAAGAATATTGTCTCACACTGATATCACCTATGTAAGCAGGGATATCCAATTATATAATATTGTAATGCATATACACCTCTGGCCTTCTCACATAATATATGTGATTAGACTGTACGATCTTCAGGGCAGAGACACTGTCTGAAAATAATTTAGCATATTTTGGGTATACCACAATACAATAAATGTTCCTACCTATGGCACTATAGGTAAAATTCCCATTGTAGTCTCTTTCCAGAAGCTTCTCCTTTCAAAACTCTTTTTTTTTTTTTTAAATTCTAACAGGCACTCTCTTGCAATAGCAACAATTAAACCCGTACGTTCTGTTGCTTTTGCAACACAGTTCATTACCCAACTCGAGATACTACTACCAAGATGTGCTCCAGGCAACAAGAAAAATGGAAGGTCACTTTCCACTCAGTGAAGTTCCTGCAAACACACAGCTCCATAATCTCTCCAAAGCTGTTATGTTTTTAACCCTTTCTTCAATTAACTTGCCTCAGAGCAAATTACTCTCACCTGTTCTAGCATGGGGTGATGTCCAAGAGGTCTGATTAGCCAATTTTTCAACCCACCCTTCCAGGCACATCAAGAGCTACTGACTGAAAACTAAAAGAAACTCATTTCTTAACCATGCATACCCCTGCCCACATCAACTGATATCCTTTGTACCTTAGGCTGTGGAAAATAACTTTTCTTGCTTCCACCGGATTACAGTACTTAAAAATAGAGATCATGCATGTCTACAGTACATTTTCTACTTGACATTTCAAACACTTTCTCTATTATCACGTAAAGGTGCATAAGTTTATATGAATTTTAAAACATGCATTCAAACTATTTTGAATATTACTTTGTTAGAAAAAGAAAAAAAAGAAAAAAAGATAACTGCTTATGGAGAGAGATTGTTATGAGTTCCTTTTCCAGTCTGATTTACAGCCAAAGTGTATATCAGTCCTTAGGATAACAGACACACTGGTGAGATTTTGGATGGCTAGCATATACTTTCTCTTGGTTCAAGGCCACTGACTTCAATCTCAGTTTTTATTAACTGTGAAAGCCTGCTGAGAATTTATAGTTTTACCTCTAAGTTTCTATTACTGATGTTGTTTTGAGTATCAACTTTGGTACAATACATTAGTTTCTGCTGTATTTATCTTTGTATTCCTGGTGAAAATGGATATTTGTTCCCTAAGTTGCTTTGTAGAACAGGTTTTCCATAAAACCATTTTGCTTAATCTTCCAAATGCTTAATTGTGTACAAAGTCAACACATTTATTTATCATCTTTTAACACACTAAGCTAGTTGGCTCAGTGAGGCAGCACGCAAATACATCTTTAGTATGTATTAGCTTTGCCAAGTGCAAAGCAAACAGAAGGGAGAAATTTAAATGGAATAACTGATCTAGTGATGTTAGTAAGCAATTAGTGTAGACTAAAGGACAATGGTAAGCCATACCTGGAACTAAATATTTTAAAAAGTAAATATTTGAAATACCGAATATTGGTATTGGCACTTACAGATATAGATGTAAAACATATACCCAAAGCACTACTGAATAGAAAAAACACACCTCTAAATCTACCATTCATTTTATCTTAAATAAAATAGATGATTCTATCATGAGATGATGTGGATATTTAGCTCAATCGCCTTTATCTGTGAGCTCAAATCCTGCTTAGCGTCACAAATGAAATGTGTTTGGATGTCTCTATCTAGTCCCCATGTGCACACATCACATAACCAAGAAACAATTTAGCACACATGGTGTGACTGCAGCTCAAGACAGGCCAAGCACTGAAACAGAGGCATTGCAGGTCAGACTCAAGTGCACTTGAAGAGTTGTACGAGGAAGCTTACAAAGCGTTTTTTCATACTGCGGCTGTCTTAAACCAAGGTTACTAATTGTTCACCTTCATAAGCACTAATGCACTCATAACATTAAAAAGAAAAGAAGATTAGCTCCAGAATAGATTTTGGTTTTTTGGGCCAGGACTGAATTTAAACTTTAGAGTTACATTAAATGAAGTATTCCCTTAACTCTTTTAACTTAGGTTAATTTTTTTAATCTTAAAACCCAAACACTAAGGCTGTTCTTGCATTCAACTGTCTAGGCATCAATGGAAGTTTTCCTTAAATATGGGTTGTAGAATCAGACCAACTATTATTCCAGCATTCTTTAGTCAGTTACTCAACCCTTCTGGTAATCAATCCTTACCCTGCTCTGGGTTACTCTTTCTTCTTTCAGGACTAAATTCTTCATGTTGTGATGAATGGGGGAATGATTTTATTGGACTAAAGATCTTACAAATGTCCAGCACTGCAGGGGCCGAGGAGGATGTATCTCCCTCCCCTACCCCCTTTTTTTTAATTATTATTTGGCAATGCAAAATTCACAAGCTGGATCTTTTGTCAGATGAGCCTTTCCACAACCCATTGACATTGTCTCACTGCAGGAAGCCATCCTCTTTCAATACGCTTCAATTATACACTGCTGTATTTCTCCTTTCACAGCTGAGATGAACCAAACTGCTCCAAACTAGACACATTCATAGGTCTTGCAATTATCCAAGTTAACTCACATTTATCTTCAGATGAAGTGCAGTTTAAAAAATTTGGTAAAATAAATCCTTACACAGTATCCTAATTCGCCCCAATCCACTATGAAACATGGGATTACAAATGAGTATTGTGAGTTACTTACAATTTGTTTAGAACATTTGTTAACCAAAAAGGCAGAGTTCAGAATTGTAGGGACAATCCCCAAGGTGGTATCTGCTAAGCAGAGCCCAAAAAATTAAGGAGATTAGTGCAAAAGTATGCCTAAAACAAAATGGATCACAGAATTAACATAATTCCCTATTACAAAATACAGCCCTTTAGTGTCAATGATTTCTGTTCTTAGCCACTGTGATAAGTGATGGAGGCGGGGGGAGATGACAGCTCCCTTTTATGGACACCCAGCCAGCCAGCTAGCTATAAAGTCCCTCTTGGTGGCTGTTCTCTGCTTGCTTTACCTGTAAAGGGTTAACAGAGTCCCCCAGGTAAAAGGAAAGGGAGTGGGCACCTGACCAAAAGAGCCAATGGGAAGGCTAAAACTTTTTAAAATGGGGAAAAAACTTCCCCTTAGTCTCTGTTGCTGCTCTCCGGGAAAGAGGGGAACAGTGAGCGGTTATGCTATGAGAAGCTTTAAGCCAGGTATGATCATAGATCATCAGATCATACCTAGAACTACTTATTTGCAATCCCCAAATGTGTAAGTAGATCAGAAATGTTTAGAAAGATGTGATTAGAGTAATTTCTGTTTATTTTATATGGCTAGTGGACTCCTCTGTATTAACCCCAGATGCTTTTATTTGCTTTTAACCTTTCAGCTGAACCCCCAAGAAAGCTATTTTGGGTGCTTAATTTTTTAAAGTTGCTCTTTTAAAATCTAGCAAAAGCCTAAGTTCCAGTTGTATTTTCTTTCTTTTTGTTTTTAATAAAATGTACCTTTTTAAGAATAGGATTAGGTTTCTGTGTCCTAGGAGGTTTGTGCATATGTTGTTTAATTAGCTGGGGGCAACAGCTAATTTCCTTTATTTTCTTTCTCAGCTCTTCCCTGGAGGGCAGCGGTGAAAGGGTGTCAAGGTTCCTTCCACACTCTGAACTTTAGGGTACAAGTGTGGGGACCTGTATGGACACTTCTAAGCTTAATTACTAGCTTAGATCTGGTAACTCTGCCACCATCCAGAAATTTCAGTGTCTGGAGCACTTCCTGTCCCCCCAAAACTCTCCCCTCCCCGGGTTGCCTTGAGGGACTTCACCAATTCCCTGGTGAACTCAGATCCAAACCCCTTGGATCTTAAAAAAAAGGAGAAATTAACCATCCGCCCTTCTTTCCCCCACCAATCCCTGGTGAGTCCAGATCCAATCCCCTTGGTTCTTAAAACAAGGAAAAATCAATCAGGTTCTTAAAAAGAAAGCTTTTAATTCAAGAAGAAAGGTAAAAATCATCTCTGTAAAATCAGGATGGAAAATACTTTACGGGGTAATCAAATTCGTATAGCCCAGAGGAATCCCCTCTAGCCTTAAATTCAAAGTTACAGCAAACAGAGGTAAAATCCTCTCAGCAAAAAAGGACATTTACAAGTTGAGAAAACAAAAATAAAACTACTCCGCCTTGCCTGGCTGTTACTTACAATTTTGAAACATGAGAGACTGATTCAGAAAGATTTGGAGAGCCTGGATGGACGTCTGATCCCTCTTAGTCCCAAGAGCAAACAACCCCCAAAACAAAGAGCACAAAGCAAGACTTCCCTCCACCAAGATTTGAAAGTATCTTGTCCCCTTACTGGTCCTCTGGTCAGGTGTCAGCCAGGTTCACTGAGCTTCTTAACCCTTTACAGGTAAAAGGGGCATTAACCCTTAACTGTCTGTTTATGACAAAGGGCTTGAGGGTATCCCACAGGAAGGAATTCCCAAGTGCGCTTTCCTGGGTTCCAAGGGGTTTGCATTTGGGTGGAGGTAGCATTTACCAAACCAAGGTCAGAGAGAAACTGTAACCTTTGGAGTTTAATACAAGCTTGGAGTGGCCAGTATTAATTTTTAGAATCATTGTGGGCCCCCGCCTTCTGCACTTGAAGTGCCAGAGTGGGGAATAAGCTTTGACAGCCACTGAGGTCTCCAAGGTGCATTATTACAATGCGTTAGCTAACACATGCTAACTTTTTAAAATTCTAGTGTAGACAAAGAAGCATATACATTAACACATGCTGAATTGGTAGAGTTAAAGGCTAGGTTTTCCCAAGGCACATCTGCTTAGAACGTTAGATAGCATACTGTAACAACATGCCTATAAATCCTAAGCGCAGAACCAAGGATTGAGGCTTTGGAAAATGGAATCTGTGTTTATAGGGCTTCAGCTCCCTTCTGTGGCATTAGAACTAAAGGTATCTTGATCATGCTCAGTAGTACTAGAGCTACTGAATTACAAAAAACATACTCTCCTTGCCTTAACACATTAAATATGAGTTTTGTTGCTTAAAGAGGAGACTTGCATTAGAAATATCTTGAGGGAAAATGCACACACAAAAAAGGCATTTTATTTCTGTTTGATAAGGGCAAAATCCAAATGTCCTACTCAGCCAAAATTCCCATTGCACTTAATAGGAGCTATCTACGAGTAAGAACTGAAGAAGTATATCAGCTTTTGAGCCAAAGGATATTTGTGCTAGAATAGGAACTCTCGTTCTCATCCCATCTACCCTACTACTTCCAATAGATTCTGTACTGAAATCAGGTTACATCAATGTATTCAGCCAAATATGATGTCATATATTAAACATATATTTATTTTCTGTTTTGTCTCAGGCAGAATTACTTCACTGCAGCATCATGCAAAATGAGAAGATGAGCTAGGAAGAACCAAGCCTATGTTTAAATACAAGTATCCAACAGTTAGTAAATGTTGTAATAAACAGTCTATGAAAAACAAAGTACAGGGGAAATGGATTTCTATAATATAGTGGATACAAGTAAGATTTCTCCAATATAAATTACCTTTTACAGGATCACTGCTATGTTTGGAAATTTAGAACATTAGATGTATTGGACCAGATACTCAGTTGATGTAAATCAACATTGCTCCATTTATTTCAACTTTTAAAATCAAAATTATCACAGTAGACATTACACTGGTAGGCTGATAGTCTTCAATACTGAAAGTATACTATAGGGGGCTTTTTTTCTTTTTTTTTTTAAATAAAGTGAATATTTGTTGGGGAGAGGAAGAGCATTATGAACTATAAATATCCATTTAATATAAACAGCCACGCAACACTGTATGCAAACTAATTTCCCTTCTTCCTCAACAGAAAACAAAATATCTGATTATTTACCTCCAAAATCAATGTTAACATGAAAGCCACCAAACACAGGACATGTGCTCTGCCACATGGTGATTTTTCATAGCAAGAGGGATATATAACCAGGCAAAAATCCCTTCTGCCTCTTTCAGAGGCCAATGCACAAAACAGCATATAGTAGACTCAATGCATAACTAACACACCTATAGTCAAGAACAATAAAGCAGAATTAAATTACCCTCACTAGTAAGGCAATCAAATCAACTTTTGAAATGCAAGACTTTGAGACATGAAGGTGGGGACCATTATCAAAACTAAACATTCTGATGGTCCTGACATGAATTTTTTCAGAATTTTCTGAAAATTCTGTTTTTTTGAACGGCTCTGCATTTCACACAATTTATCCCAAGAGAGCAAAAAACACCCCTACTCCTCCAAAGAGAGAATAAAAGCAAAGAGTATGGGGTTGTCAAGAATCTTAATCCTCACTTAAAATCTCAGTCAGAAGGACCTGGACAGAGATGTCTTCTCTGTGTCGCCTAGGTCCATGGTCAGCTGCAGCCTAAAGGAGACACAAGTGGGTAAGAGTGCAGGTGACACCAAGAGCTAAGATATTAAAATGAGAGCACTCACAGATTTTCAAGGGGGGTTGGGAGGGTTGGGACATGTTGCAAAGGGGGTATGTTCTTAGGAAGAGTGCCAATTTTGACATTTGGAAAACATATCCCCTCTAGCAGAAATCTTTCGACTTAAGGTAGTTCAGCAGCTGCTCAAATTGGTATGTTTTGTGTATACATGTACACGCAGGGGAGAAATGATACATGTAAGGGATGGAAATAGTAGGCACTTTTTCCACTGCTACAGAAAATGCCCTAGTTTCCTGCCCCAAGTGCTATAGCTTGTGCAATATGTGGTGAAGAAACTATGGCAGAGGTTATCAAAATAAGCAGACGAGTATTACAAAATACTGATAAAAACAGTGTGGCAAAGAAGTTAAATGTTAAACCCACCTGCCATTCCCCAAAAGTTGCACATACTTGTTATATACACTTGTCACCCTAAGAACCCTTCAATGCCAACTTGTAAAAGGGGTTTCAAGAACATCCTCATCTCGGTATCTACATTCTAGTTCACCAAAGAATATCATGTAAGGTCTTAAATGAAAGCCAGGATCACACTGATATCATTGTGAAATTTATGCACAGGTACTATATAAAAATTATGTATGTATGCTTAGAATATGTTCCTAAAGTCTGCATTAAGGCAGAGTTAACAAACAGGTTTCTGCCAGACAAAGGTGCTTTTTCATCTGTCTCTGTCTGTCCACATATTCATTAAGCATTGTAAGTTAACACATTGGAGAGTCATTTACATACAAAGCAAGCAGGAAACAGCACACTGGAGAATAAATTACAGGGTGGCTTATGACTCAGGGAAGTATAGACACTTACCAGCGCTTTTCTTGACCTCCGTGGAATAAGCAGGTATCCCAGCATACCTGAGGAAGCCTCTGGTAATCAAGCTGGTCTCCTTCCCCGGCTTGCTCTCGCGTTCCCCGAACCCCGAGCAAGCAGGTCTCCTTCCCTGCGGTTTGCAGGGTGGTTCGGGGAACGCGAGAGCAAACCGCGGCGAAGCTGGTCTCCTTTCCCGGTTTGCTCTCTCGTTCCCCGAACCCCCGAGCAAGCAGGTCTCCTTCCCTGCGGTTTGCAGGGTGGTTCGGGGAACGCGAGAGCAAACCGCGGCGAAGCTGGTCTCCTTTCCCGGTTTGCTCTCTCGTTCCCTGAACCCCCGAACAAGCAGGTCTCCTTCCCTGAGGTTTGCTGGGTGGTTCCGGGAACGCGAGAGCAAACCGCGGCGAAGCTGGTCTCCTTTCCCGGTTTGCTCTCTCGTTCCCCGAACCCCCATTGAAGCCGCCCACCAGCGCTGCAGTGTGGCAAACAATGAACTTTAGGAATATAAGTAGAAGGAAAGGAAGACACCCCTTTATCTTGCACCTAGGAAGTAATCAGGCAGTGCGATTACATTCATGAAAACAGGCTCTCAATCCAGCATGGCTGAAATGCTGCAAAGAACATTTGGGTGAGATAAAGTTATTTAGACTGAAGGTTAGCCTCTTAAGTTTAGTTTCTAGGAATCATGTTATGATTTTGTTTTACGTGTTACTCTTCTGTTTATACTGTCCTTACTCATTATGTCTTAAATCTTTGATAATAATCACAGCTTCAACTATAAATATATCTCAGTGATGTGGTATTACAGAAGGAACTGTTTGAGTTGACTCAAACAAGTTGGTGTGTACACTGTCTCCTCGGGGATAGTAAAACTAGTATTTCTGAGAGTACTCAATGGATAAAGGGCTAGACACTACATGAGAAGCTTCAAAGGGCTCAAGAACTGGGGTTCACCTATTGTAGAACCTGCAAGGCAAAGTAAGGGCTAGCCTACCTCAGAGGAGACTGGGTGATTAACAGGTTATGGTGTCAGGAAGCTGAGACCCAGTTAGCCACAAACAATTCTCTCTCTCACTGAAAGCAGGGAGATAACAAGGTGATAGTCCTGGGCAACTAGAGAACCATCACAATAATAGAAAAGTCTTTGCAAACCAAAGTCATCTTCATTGTCAACGCACACTGTGCACAAATACGCATTAATTCAGTCAGAGAGCTAGGACTGAGATATCAAAAGTTTACTATCTTCTGCTCCTCATGCAGAAAGATAGTAGTACCCCCAGCACTTTTCTGCAAACTGACAGGATTACAAATGTATAGAATATGCATGGGCAAGCTACTTAAAACTGGAAATGCCATTGCCTGTCAAACAACTTGTCACTTTCCCTGGCTTTGGTAGTTTTAAGTGCCTCCATGTTTGCTGATCAAGTGCAATTTATGGCAGTTTATCATTATCTGTTGTTTTAATTCTAAAACAACAAAGGACATGTCTCAGCTAAATGGCTTTAGATACCTGATTAAAAACATATGATCCAGTGTACTAAATATAATATAGTCACATAAAATTCAAATGATATTGTTTATTAATAGAATTTACATGTCCAAAAAAATCATACAGCACAGCAGTTTAGAATATTTATTGCCTTTATGTCACATGAAAACTGTAGGGATCGAAAACATTTAATTGTATTGTTGTCCCCCAGTGTGCAGCTTTCTTATTCATTTATGTTATTAAAGTTCTCCTCCATTTGGCTAATCAGATATATGAATAATTACAATATACCAGATTGCCATGCTTCATTAAAGGTGGTAGAAGCAAGACGCACCATTCCTAACCTAGCTACATTTCAGAGTATTCGCTGAACAATTTATTAATATCAAAAAGAGAGTAGTGTAAAGAATAAATCAGGTACTATGATTTGTTACATTGTTTTAGAGCTTCATCCTGGAAAAATTAAACAAATGAATAATTTGTAGCCAATAGGTCTACCCCCATACGTAACTTTACTCCAGTGCATAAAGGGCTGGCAGGATCAGAAAATTAACCATTGATTTTCTTTTTTCAGACGTTTCTAATTAACGTTCAAATATTTTCATTCTGAGGACATAAAGAGACTACTGAGAATCAAAGGGGTTTTTTTTCTTAGTGATTGAAACAAATTTTTAATTAGAAGGCAGAACTTTTCTGTCATAGAAGTTAATTAGCTCACAATTCTTTAACGTTTAACAACATACTTATGGGAAACGAAATCAACTTAGAACAATTCCAGCTTTTCAAGCCATGCAAGTACCTTATCTCTCAATACGTTGTTCAGTCACTGTAATTGCCTGTGGCAGCTCAGAATATAAAGATGGGAATCTACTTATTATATTTGCATAGCATAAAAATGTTATACTTAAAAGAGCAAGCTAATAAAGGAAGATATTTTATGTAACAAAAAAAATATTTCACGGTTAAGCCAGCAAATTATTGTTCTGGATAGCAGTCACCAGGGGTGATCCCAGTTTTCAATAATATTTGGTATTTCTTCAACTAATCTTTATTTTTATATAATTGAAAATATATTATTCCTTCCACTCTCCATGTTGTTGTAATTTATTAAAATGCACAGATACATTTTGAAAAAAGGTCTCCAATATCTCTGCCTCTTCCTAAGTGCCATCTTCAACTCCCTTTGGGTAAAAGTACTACAGTAATTCTATGTTTAAAGTTTTACCCTAAAACAGTAATGCTGTCATTTCTATTATTTAAATGTACAACATTTTCCATGTGAAATATACTGTTTGTCACAGCATGTACATGTTTGTCACAGGACATACGTGTTATGTTATAGGTCCAACAGCACCCTACATTATAAATCCTCTTTTTTAGTTCCTTATAACTTTGGTAAATTACTTCCATATGGGCCAGAAATCTTCGGAACATAGTTTGCCCTGTAGATTTCTCTGAGATTTTTGGAACAAACCAAGTTTGAAGAAAACTGATCCAATAGTTATGATTTATAAAGTTCTGAACATTGTACTTTCAGTAAACACAATAGAGCTTCCTGTTAAAGCGTGTGCAGATACAAAAATGTAGGTGTGATAGCGAGTATGTGTGTATGTGCACATAACAAAGCAGACTTTGTTGTCAGCTTCTGGGCTTTCCTCTCCTTCAGCTAAGAAGGCTTTGAATACTTAGGGGGAATGGATACTTAAGCACAGGGTGACCAGAGAGCAAGTGTGAAAAATCGGAACAGGGTTGGGGGTAATAGGCACCCATAGAAGACAAAGCCTCAAATATTGGGACTGTTCCTATAAAATCGGGACATCTGGTCACCCTACTTTAGCACGATCTAAACTTGCAAATATTTTAAGCATCTAAATCCTACAGATATTTTAGCTACTACGAGACAACAGTTTCCCTGGAGAACAAGAAAGTGTTATTGGTGGTTGTGGTGGCAGTGTCTTCCTGAAAGCTTAATCTAGAGAAATGACCACAGGACTGCCAATCAAAAATTTCCAGATGGCACTTCACTGGTAGTAGACCAGCTGAAATTGTGAGAAATGTTAAGAAAAAGCTCAGTATACACACGATCTTGAAGGGATAAACTGGTTTATCTAAGTCCTGAGAAAAAATTCTTTAGGGTAACTGTCCACTAGGTAAAATTTCTTAGGCCTAAAACCATCCAGACAGCATTATGAGGATTCACATTTCAGATGGTAACAAGGTGATGAAATTGCAAGAAAGTCACAGAATATTACTAGAGGGACCTAAACCTCTTGCTACGGCTCTCGAACCAAACATAAAATCAAAATATTTCCTGGCGCTAATCCTGCAAAGACTCATGCTTAACTTTAAACTCAACGTTTAACCCCACTGAAATCAATGATGCTCCTCACAGAATGTAAAATTAAGCATGTTTGCAGTTTTGGGGCCAAATTTGCATTTTACTTGACAAACCTCTGAAAATAAGACTATTGGCAAGAACTGTAGAGTGACAGATAAAGAAAATCATAGTATTAGGATTCCAGGGCTGTTAAGATCTCTGGCTGTGCTCTCAGAAGAAAATCTAGGAACACTCCAAAAAGGTTATGTTGTAAACAGAATAGGATGACCATGAGCATGAGGAAGTACCGATCATTCTTAGTTCCAATTTTCCAAACTACTACATTTATTTCCCCTTAATTCTGTTCTTGGCTGCCTTCCTAGTGGCATTTCTGAAATAGCACTGTACAGTAGATTCTGTACTTCAGAAACAATTTATTTAGTTGTATATTTCCACATATATGATAAAACAATGTTTCTTCAGAGGCAACAAGACTATTTGTCTCTTTAATCACGTTTACTTGTAACTTCAGTTAAAGTGAATATCATAGAAGAAAAATGTTCTAAGAATCATTTACTTTATTTACATTTATAGTAATTTTAAAAACCAAGTATCAGAGTGCTCGGTGTCCTCTTGACAGAGATGGTATTTCTAATCACTAACAAGAAAAGCTCATCTACATTTCAGAGAGCCAGAGACACATAACACTTATTCAGCTAAGACATGTAAAACAACTTGTTGATTAATTCAATGTTTCAAAATCATTTAGACACATTTACAAGGGTTTGAAAGCAATGATGTTCTAAACCAAACATGTCATGTGCAGTACTGTATATGATTTTTATGAATAATCAAAGACCGGCATTCTTCTAACCCAGGTATGAAATAAAACCAGAGTAGATTTCTCTATTGCAGTAATGAGTTTTCCAGCTATTCTGATTTTATAATTGTCTGGAGGAAAGCTAGATCCTACACTGCTATTGTCACTGAGAAACAGAAAAATACAGTATAAAAATACATTTTTTCTTACATCCCAGAAACATGACCATAATACCGGTTTCATTTTAAAGGGACTGAACACTTCAGTATTACAAAAACAAAATAATTTAAAAAAACCGAGCTGTACTGGAACTATTCAGACTGCTGACAACACAGAAAACAATTACTGCCATTCCTCTAACCTAGCTCATCATTAAGGCTAAGAAGATACAGACAACCAATCTTTACCGACAGTCATTCGCTACTGTCATTTTCCAAGATATAAACTCATTAGAATGAAACATTGAGTAATAACAATTAGTTCACTTTATTTAACAAATTTTTTTAAAGGCAACACTGAATTTAAGGAAAATATACCACTTAGCTTTCTACATACTGAACATAAATAACTAGGATCAAAACCAGGACTAGTCGTTTCTCAAGGATGGGTTTGTTTTTCCATATGTACACACTATGGCATCCAGTGCAGTAAATTCCAGTTAGAGTTAAGGTTGCAAAACAATTACCATTATAACCTTGTTTTCTGATACTAGTAACTTCATAAAATATTTTTTACCTTTTTATCTGAAATTTTTCATGCTTGTTCTCTACTCAAAGGTGCTTTAAAAAAAAAAGGCTGAGCAAAAAACCTCTGATGTTAAGCAATGAAACATGCTCCACCTATTCACCAGTCTCAATCTTCTTGTTTAAAAAAAAAAAATCTTTAAACTTGAAATTTGCCATGTGCACAGTTGTTATTGGATAGTATGTGCTTTTATAAGTTTAAAAATACTTTGTTAAAACAAGAGTGAAGATGTCTCTCAGTACACAAGCCATAGAAAAGTCCATTACATCTTACATTGCAATGTTAATACTAGATGCATTGCACATGGCTGCACAGCAGTTTAGCTGCATAGTGGATTACTTGGTCTCTTGAAATAGATGAGAACAAACTCGAGAGCCACAGAAGCTTTGGAAAATCCAGAAGTTGGTAAAACTGATCTACTTCTTCCTACCAAAAAGCCCCATGGCATACAGGTATGTGCACTGGGCTGGCAGACTGGAGGCCCCGGGCTCTCTTTGCTCTGCAGACAGTAACGGGCCTCAATATTGCTTTACAAATGTGGTCACTATGGATAAACTAAGGCACTGAGAGTGATATCCCAGCCTCATATAAAGTATCAGCAAAACACCCATTGACTTCAGTAGGGCCAGGATTTCACCCAGAGTTCAAGTGATTTGCCTAGCAGGGCAGTGTGGTCTAATCTAATGGATAACAACAGCAACTATAGCCAATTCCCCAGTTGCTTCCACTCCTTCATTAAATAAGTGTCTCCCCAACACCCACACCTCCTTAGTCCTCTCAACCACTTGTCCACGGGATAAGCAGTTGAATAAACTTTTTACGAAATGCACGTATAACTAAGATTGCAAAATAAAGAATTAAAAAAAAATACTGCATTACTGGAGAAATGCAGTCATAGTTAGAGAATTGTGTCATAATGAATACACACAAGAATTGTATATTCAGTCTTGCCTTTAGCGGGTCCTGACTTTGGAAAGCTTAACTGGGCAACCACAGCATTGTTGGTTTTTTTTGCTTCTTTGTTGTTTGTTTAGTATTGTGTTTTGGGGGGGGAGTTCCATTTAGTATATATTAAACAATCACGCTAAAGTTCTTTATTGTCTAGTGTTTATAGAACACCTAAAAATTATACTAAAAAGTTGGTTTTTAAAAAATAGTTCTAAAGAAATTCAATTCACAAAAATAAATTACAACTCAATTCTTCCATCTGGAACTATTCAAAAGCATGTGCAGTCATATTTTTGAAGAGAATTCTGTAACCTAATACTTGTTCTCCATTCTCATCTTTAGCTGCTCCATAATACACTAGATATAGGACACAGAGACAGCCATCAGGTCTTGAAAACCAAGTATTAGTTCAGAGGCATTAAAATAATTAGTTAATGTGAGGCTATTACACTAAATTCAAGTGTATACTTAGTCATTTAATCACATACCAAAAAAGAATACAGTAGGTAACTTATTCTCAGTTTAGTAAGTAGCTACAGTAAAACTACTTAATTCAAATGGAAACCACACATATCAGACGGTAAAATGTAGCTGCTGTAAAAACGAACACAACAGTAATGACAATCAGTGGGGATAACTGCATCATTAGTCACAATGCTCACTTATGAACATGTTCTTACTTTGTACCAAACAGGACTGGCTCTACCTTTTTTGCCACCCCAAGCAGTGAAGCAAAAGGGAAAAACTGCCGATGAAAAAGAAAAAAAAAAAGAAAAAGCTGCCACCGAACAGCCGCCAAAAAAGAAAAAGCTGCCACCGAAGAAGGGGGGGAGGAGTCAGAGTCCCACCCCAGGCACCTGTTTCCTTAGCTGGTGCCGAGAGCCAGCCCTGGTACCAAACACTAATAAATATGTATTTTACTTGCATACCGTTTCTGGTGACTGCAAGGAGGAATCTGATAGAGCTACTGCTTTTTAGTGGAAATCTCTATAAACTTGAGAACTGAATTTTTTTCTCTGGATGAGAAAATCCACTATCAGAGAGATAAGAGAACTTTTTATTTGAGTGCTGCAGGAAATAGGGGGTAGCATCTGGGAGGCAGGAAATGGAGAATTTCACTAGGTCATGATCTCCCTGTGCTATTACGTTAACCTGAAGAATAAATTAACAAATAATTTTTATTTCTCACCAGTCATCTGCCCAAAAATCTCCAGTTTCAAGGTTATCAGTGGTGGCTAAGTTAGGCGCACACACAATTCCTTCACATTGAGGTGGAAACCGGAACCAATCTCCTAGCATCATCTCCAACAGCAGATGTTTTCACCTTCAAAAGTATTTTTTGATCTTGCCAGGAAGCAAGATAAGGCTACACATGAAAAAAATCACTTACACCCACTAGTAAAGGTAGGAAGTCCCAGCAAGGGCCGTCTGTTTTGGAAACCTGTGTTAGACAATGGAATACAGCTTGAAATCTCCTTTCTTCCTTTTAGTATGGGAGTTCTATGGGACAGGAGAGGCTAGCCACCATTTGTACTCCAGTTAATTTTGAATTACTTTTCATGGTCACCACAAAGGGTGAGGTCTTCTGCCTCCTTGGGATTAGATGACACACTTATCTCCCAACACCATCCTGCAGAACCCATAACAATGAACCGCTTAAATTAGAGAAGTCAGTGAAATGCAACCAGCGGGGCTCGTACCTGTACCTCTCATGACAAGTAAAGCTGCAGATTAACAGACTGTCAAATCTCAGAACTTCCCAGAAAAACTGGAAGCTTTCCTTAAGGAAAAGGCTAGCTTGACTCTAGCCAAGAAAAAAAGTCAGTCCCACAGGGAAAGTGATCCAGCCACACCATCCTGACTCATTAATTTATCTAGCTTCTGTAGAAACTTAATCCCTTGTCAAGTTCCCAGGAAAACAACTACACCATCCCTATAATTCTAAACTGTCTTAATAAATGCCTTAAGGATAAGCAATATTTTTTTACTCCCCCTAAACATAATGTTTACTACAGCCAGGGGGTTTAGTGAGTCTATAAGCTCTGCCTTGTAAGAAGTCATCTTGTTTCTTATGCTAATAGAATCGTGTTTAGGCATTCTCTTCTTGTGTTCTCCTGAAGGTTGTCTTTTTTCACTGCAATCAGACTCAGCTCCTGCCAACAGCCTAAAATAGCAATGAATATGTCCACCTCACAGTGAATTTCCAAACAGCATTGCATTTAATCTAAACTTAATTGTAGCTTTCATAAAAACCTTTGGACAGTATGCAGCTTGCCTTGGGCCCAGCAAGAAATGGTCCAGCCAAGGTTTACTTATTCAGGTTCCAGAAAGTGAGGTTCCTGAAAGAAGTGAAGCAAGACTACTAAGAGAAGCATTTGCTTTGAGGACACAAGCTTTTGGTCTGAAGAGAGAAGGTAGCTCCAAGCCTAGAGCCATATCTACCCTACAGGCTCTTGAGCACTGGTAGACACTTCCCACACCACTTCTACATCGGAGGTTAAGTCGGCTTAAATACAGCACTCAGGGGTGTGAATTTTTCCAGAGCAATGTAGCTAGATCAATCTAAATTTTAAATGTAAACCAGGCCCGGATCTAACAGGGATGTACAGATGATGTTAACCTGTCCCTCTCCACAGCACCCTGCTAGGGGAAAGTGTTCAGCTGACCAAGACAGGTTATCACCCAGGCTGACTATTAACAGTCTTTATTAGGGTGTGAAGTAAGTGTTATTGTATCACAAACTGCAATGCACTGAGCCACAAAATACTTGGCACTTTTATCCATATTTATTTCTTACACACACAAAATACAGTATTTTTTCATTAAAAGCTATAGTCTTTCAAATTCTGATCTGAATAAAATTTTAAGATAACAGGAACAGTGGTGGAGTGCTAAAAACTTTGAAATATTGCTACAAAACAAACAGATTAGAGATGCTTAGTATGCAGCTCCTCTCTCTGAGTTGCCCCCAATGGAGCAATAAAGACAAACGTATAATTACTAGGGCTGTCGATTAATCATACTTAATTCACGCGATTAAATAAAAATATTAATCACGATTAATCACAGTTTTAATCACACTGTTAGTCAACAGAATACCAATTGAAATTTATTAAATATTTTTGGATGTTTTCTACATTTTCAAATATATCAATGTCAATTACAACACAAAATACAAAGTGTACAGTGCTCACTTTATTTTTATTACAAATATTTGCACTGTAAAAATGATAAAAGAAATAGTATTTTTCAGTTCACCTCATACAAGTATTGTAGTGCAATCTCTTTATTGTGAAAAGGCAATTTACAAATGTAGACTTTTTGTTACGTAATTGCACTCAAAAACAAAACAATGCAAAACTTTAGAGCCTACAAGTCCATTCAGTCCTACTTCTTGCTCAGCGAATCACTAAGACAAACAAGTTTGTTTATATTTACGGGAGATAATGCTGCCCACTTCTTATTTACAATGTCAACACAAAGTGAGAACAGGGATTCACACTGGACTTTTGTAGCTGGCATTGCAAGGTATTTACATGCCAGATAAGCTAAACATTCTTATTCCCCTTCATGCTTCGGCCATCATTTCAGAGGTCATGCTTCTAAGCTCATGACACTCGTTAAAAAAAAATGCGTTAATTAAATTTGTGACTCAACTCCTTGGGGGAGAACTGTATATCTCCGGCTCTGTTTTACATGCATTCTGTCATATATTTCATGTTAAAGTAGTCTCGGATGATGACTCAGCACATGTTGTTCATTTTAAGAACACTTTCGCTGCAGATTTTACAAAACACAAAGATATCAATGTGAGATTTCTAAAGACAGCTATAGCATTCGACCGAAGGTTTAAGTATCTGAAGTGCCATTCAAAATCTGAGAGGGATGAGGTGTGTAGCATGCTTTCAGAAGTCTTAAAAGTGCAACGCTCGGATGCAGAAACTACAGAACCCAAACCATCAAAAGAGAAAATCAACCTTCCGCTGGTGGCATCTGACTCAGATTATGAAAAGGAACATGCATCCATCTGCATTGCTTTGGATTGCTAATGAGCAGAGTCTGTCATCAGCATAGACACGTGTCCTCTGGAACGATGGATGAAGCATGAAGAGACATATGAATCTTTAGCTCATCTGGCATGTAAATAACTTGCGACGCCAGCTAAAACAGTGTTATGAGAATGCCTATTCTCACTTTCAGGTGACATTGTGAACAAGATGTAAGCAAGATTATCTCCTGCAAATATAAACAAATTTGTTTGTCTGAGTGACTGGCTGAACAAGAAATAGGACTGAGTGGACTTGCAGGCTCTAAATTCTTTTATTGTTTTATTTTTGAATGCAGTTATTTTTTGTACATAAATTCTACATTTTTAAATTCAACTTTCATGATAAAGAGATTGCATTACAGTACTTGCATTAGGTGAATTGAAAAATACTATTTCTTTTGTTTTTTTTACCGTGCAAATATTTTGATCAAAAATAAAGTGAGCACTGTACACTTGTATTCTGTGTTGTAACTGAAATCAATATATTTGAAAATGTAGAAAACATTCAAAAACTTTAAATAAATGGTAATCTATTATTGTCTAATAGCACGATTAATCATGATTAATTTTAATTGCTTGATAGCCCTAATAATTACTGTAAAATTTAAAGTTAGTATGCAATAATAAGGCAGTAACCACAATGCAATCTAATTCAAGGGGAGAAAAATAACAGCAACTAACATTAATACTATAGCATTATTTCTTGAGAATTTTGTAATTAATCTGTGTTACTCTGTAGCTCATTTCTTCTATCAACAAATTAATTAAAAAGCATTTATAAGAAAAGCTACATGTGTTCAGTTTCAACTACTCTTCAATATCAAAGAAGATGAAAGTTTACTAATTATGGTGGCTCGTATAGAAGGAGGGGAAGGGAAAACATTCATTGATACAGCAGAGATGGTACCAAGAGAAAAAATATTTCATGGAATATAATGCCCAAGAAATAATTAACCATAACAACACAAAGTATAATAAACAGTTGTAAAAAAATTGAGAATCTTCAGTGTCCTGATGTTCCACTTCCTCCTAAGCTTTATGTTGTAAATATGTAAATTACTGCAATAAAAGCCCTTGAAAAATGAGTCATTCAAACAAAGCACAATCAACATAATCATTAACAAAAAATGGCACAAATCCTAGAGTTCAATACAATTAAACTGTGTTTTTAGAAGACAAGTCAAAGATATTCTTTTTTACACTTCAAAAACAACACTTCCACCTTTTTTGCCCACCAAAGTTGATGCATGCCTATTTCTATGACCAGGTTTTTAAATGAGTTCTATTAAAATATTTGAACTGCATAGTAAGATGCATGCATGGATTTTAAGATAACACACATATTAATGCAAACTTTTTAAAGCAACTTTCAGGAAGTCTAAAGATGTGCTCCACTAAGTTAGGCAAATCAATTCAGTACCCTGTCAATAGTCTCCATCTCAAACAGAAAATAGAATAGAGTTAAAGAAGCATGAAAATGTGGGGGGGAGGGGTTACCACTGTTACAAAGACTAAGAAAAAAACCAGACAACTTTTTCTTTAAATAACTAAATAAAATAAAATAAAATAATTAACTTAAGATTTGGTGATATAGCAAAGATTCCATAGTTAACCAGGAACCAACCAGGACTGCTCAAAATTTTTCCATATAAACTATTTATTGACATCTAAACACAATTTCCGCAAAACAGGTCTGCTTTTCACAGAAAACATGAAATATTTTTATGTGGATATGCTACCAAAGTGTCTCATGTGAATTGTAGTTTAGTGGCCTCTTGTCCCCATTCTCCTGTACAGGCTTGGCTCTCCCAACAGACTTCAATATCCTGGAGAAGGGGAGGTGGCGCACCAGGGGAGATAAGGTGTTTCATGGAAGATGTAGTCCAAACAGGGAGAAGAATGGGCGCATGAGGCACCTGAACTACAACTCTTATGAGGCACCATGATGCTATTTGAGCTTTTGGCTTAAATATTTCTGTGTTTGATTTCTTAGGGGGAAAAAATCCAAGTTTTCTCTAGGAAAAAAAAATTGACATGAAAAATGACAACGTTCTACTTGAAATGCATCTCTTCTTCAATTATTCCTCTCCACCAACCTTCACAATGTGTCCTCAGCCTCCCTCAAGCTTAATGGGCAGAAAAACCTGTCCACCACCGAGTTTTAAGTCCCTACCACTGAAGTTACCTGATTAAGAGTTAATTCTAAAGCTATTAAAAAGTGTGATTCTACTCTGAAAATAGACTGTAAACATGGCATTGAAGGGATCAATTTTCATCGCCTGTCAATATTTCCCTCATCAAAGATGCTCAATTTACATGTAAAAAGATGGGTTGTTTGGGATTTTTTCCCTCCTCCCTGTTTACCCTTAAACATAACTATCAGATTCAACCTATGGATGTCACACATCTAGGAACAAAAAAATGCAGGCCATACCTACAGAATGGGGACTGTATCCTGAAAAGCAGTGACCTCTGAAAGAGATCTAAAGGTCATCATGAACTAACAACTGAACATGAGCTCCAAGTGTGATGCTGTTACAAAAAGACGTAATGCAAACTTTGAATGGATAAGTGGGGAATAGTGAGTAGGAACAAGGAGGTGATTTCATCTATCTATACGGCACCAGTGAGTCTGACATTGGAAAACTCCATCCAGTTTTGGTATCTACATTTCTAATAGGATGTTGGAAAAAATGAAAGGAGTGTAGAAAGGAAACACACATTTTTTTCTAGGGATGTCAAAACTGCCACATAGTGAGAGACTTAAGGAGCTCAGGTCTTGGTTACACTTGAGAGTTACAGCACTGTTGGTGGCTTTATAGCGCTGTTACTCACTCCCCATCCACACTGGCAAGGCACATACAGCACTGTACCTCCGTGGCTACAGCGCTGCTTTTACTCCACCTCCACGAGAGGAATAAAGAGTATAGTGCTGCTGCTGCAGTGCTGCGCCACCAGTGTAAACAGAGAATAATCTTAGTACGCTGTAACTGACCTCCAGAAGCTTCCCATAATCCTTTCAAGTGAAGGTTCCGCTCTTTGTTTTGTAGTGATGCCTCTGTTTGTTTTGTTGAACTCCGGGTTCCTGGAGCTGCTTACCAAAAAAACAAACACAGCTACTGTTTGCTGTGAATGAGCAGAGGCAGGGGGGCTCGCTTTGGAACGCCCACAGCTAGTGTTTGCTTGAGGAGAGAAGCAGCGCGGAGGGCGGGGGGGTCCGTTTCGGCAAGCGGCTGTTTATCTGATCTGTGAGGAAAAAAAGCTGTTTGCTTTCAGTGAGTGAGAGAGGGGTCGGAACTTGCAAGGCAGGGAGCTGACACAGTGTCAGCTCCAAAAATCCACTCTCTCTCTCTCCCCCATGCTCCGTCACACTCCACCACCCCCCTTTTGAAAAGCACATTGCAGCCACTTGAACACTGAGATAGCTGCCCATAATGCACCACTCCCAATGCCGCTGCAGATGCTGCAAACGTGGCCACAACAGTGTGCTGGTAGCTGTCAGTGTGGACAGATTGCAGCGCTTTCCCTACTCAGCTGTACGAAGACAGGTTTAACTCCCAGCGCTGTACAGCTGCAAGTGTAGCCATACTCTCAGTCTGTTTAGCTTAACACAAAGAAATTCAAGGAGGTGACAACTACAGTGTATAAGTACTTTCATTGTGGGAAAAATACCAGGAACTAAAAGGGTCTTCAAACTATAGTGAGAAAGGCATAACAAGAACCAATGGCTGGAAATTAAAGCCAGACAAATTCAGTTAGGAACAAGGAACAATTTATTTATCTTTTTTAACAGTGAGGGTGATTAACCATTGCAAGGGAAGTGGTGGTTTCTTCATTGCTTGATGTTTTCATATCAAGACTGGCCCCCTTTCTGGATGATATGCTTTAAACAAACAAAAGTTATTAGGCTCAAAACAGGATTCACTGGGTGAAATTCAACGCTCAGTGATATACAGGAGATAAGACTAGATAATCTCATAGTCCCTTCTGGCTACAACTCATGAATCTATGAGTGTGGGTCAAAGACCCTACCCACCACATTCAACCAGGTACCCACCATAATGCTGTCAGCCTTACAAATACAGTGTACAGACTATATGACCTTATCCATTCTACATACTTAAAAAGGTGAACACTCTTATATAAAACACTTGAAGGTTTATTGATGGAAAGCATTCTATAAGAGCTTGGTATTTATTATTTTTATTAAATATTATTCTTAAGAATTTCAAAAAAATTGAGAAGTAGCTAAAAACATATAGATCCATACTTATGTTACACAGACATACCTTTATGGAACAGAGAAAATTATATCCGCAAATATCTTGGATTATCAAAATGTTTAGGGCTTTCAAGCTACAACGTTCTTAAAGGGATTTTGTTTAAGTTCCTATGTGCATACACACAGACAGGCCTTAAGATAAAGGGTTGTTAGGGTTTTGTTGTTGTTGTTGGGTTGTTTTTTGGGGGGGGGAAGGTGAGGGAGGAATAAAATTTAGGTGAAGTGAGGAAGACACCAAACTGCACAATAGTTACCCTCTTAAGACCACAGTCTTATTACCATTACCTTCATTTTTCCCTCTCTCCACACCCTTCTTTCCTACTGTTTGCTAAACTCTACCATAGACATACAAGGAGTGTAACTCAAGTTAAGTGACTGACAATTAACTCAGACACTCTATAGCAGTGGCTGTCAACCTTTCCAGATTACTGTGCCCCTTTCAGGAGTCTGATTTGTCTTGCATAGCCCCAAGTTTCACCTCACTTAAAAACTACTTGCTTACAAAATCAGAAATAAAAATACAAAAATTGTCATAACACTCTATTTGTGAAAAATGGCTTACTTTATCATTTTATCACATGATTATAAAATAAATCAATTAGAATATAAACATTGTACTTACCGTTCAGTGTACAGTATATAGAACAGTATAAACAAGTCATTGTCTGTATGAAATTTTAGTTTTGCACTGACTTCACTAGTGCTTTTTATGCAGCCCACTGTAAAACTAGGCAAGTATCTAGATGAGTACCCTCTGGAAGAGCTCTGCATACTCCCAGGTGTACTTATACCCCATTTGAAAACCACCGCTTTACAGCATCCTAAGATAAACAATCAACATTTGTTCCCTGGAATGTTTGTTCAATGTACAGATGAGGATACAAAAATGTTTTAATTACCTCATAACTGACAAGCAATTAATGTGAATTAAAAGACACCTGGCTTGTAGCACTTTTTTGGGACAGAGACCATGTCTTTACCTTATGTTTGCACTACATAGTGGAGCCCAGACCCTACCACTATATAAACAAACAAAACAAAACAAACAATAGTTATGCAATCCAAGTGTTCTAAGATTTAATTTCCTTCTTGTCTCGTCTGTGAAAGCGGAGTGTATTTGTTAAACTTAATTCAAACTAATCCAGACATCATTAACACTTGGATGGAGAAAAAGAAAAGTCTGTCAGTTGACAACCAGCCCTTCATTAAATGCAGTGAAGATAATGATTTCTCTTTACTGAGGAAGGCCTTTATAATTATTTGTACACTGCATTCATTGCATTAGACAGTATGTGAAGAAAACATAATCTTTCCTGGCCTTCATGATCAGTAAAGTGTGCTGCATTATACTATACCAGGAGATGGCATATTAACAAGGCAAGGCATCTGAACATTTCTAAATGAATGAGCCTATGATTTTGAAAATACTGATGGCTAACACTGGCAGTTTAAAGGCAAAAGTAAATTGCTACAGTCTGAACAGCTATTTTAACAGCTGCTTCCAAAACACAGAAAATTAGTTCTAAAATGTGGAAATCATTCACCATCAGCATCTGAATAGGCTAAGAAGGGTCATTAGAAAATTATCTGACATGATACAAAATGGTTCATGACAACCAGTGGCATGCAAAGAGAACACGGGAGGCATGCAGTGCACACCCAGATTTGACAAATGAAAGTATTTGCAGGGAAGGGTTGTGCTAGCAGTGCTGCATGCCACACACTGACAGTAAGGGATTCAAGATCTGGCTTTACCCTGTCAGCACTAGGAGGTTTGGGACAAGCTGTCAGAGAAAGCAACTAGGGAGGCAGAAACAGGAGCTGAATTAGCAGTTGGAGTGAAGCAGCGATGATTAGAATCTATGGGATGCCATTTAGAGACAGCACTGACAGCCTCCCCATTTCACATTTTTTACTGTGTAATGCGTATCTGCCGCCTAGCAATCCTTTGGTCATTACCAGCCATTCTGCAACAACAATGCAAAGAATGTGCCATGCAACTTTATGTAGTGGATCCTTGTCCGGCTGGCTGGAAGAAAAGGATTGTTGCCACTTTATGGGCTCCCCCCGCAACTGGTAGCAAAGCAGAGGTGGAATATGACGGGTTCACCTGTATGGAGCAAAGAGGAGAAGAAAATACATGGACCAAGTGGATGTCTGGGGAGAATGCCTACTGCTCTTCCAACTGACAGGAAGATAGGGTGGGCATTTATACCCCTGTGTAGTCCTGGAGAAGCAAGGGTGGGCCACCAGACTCTCATCAATCACTGAACAGTTGCCACTGGTAGGTGGCTGAGGAGCCTGCCACAGTTACACACACTACAGGGCACCACCATGCGATTCCTTGGGGTCAGGAGCCTCAGGGTGACCAGCAGGGTCCCAGTGAGAACAAGCTGAAATCATCTCAGGGTCACAACAGTTCCGTCTTCCCCATCCCACTCCCAAATCCATATGTGGGAGTATATGCAGTGGACAGGGGAGCAGAAGGAAGGGAAGCCCAGAGCGGGAAGGGCAAATGGCTCCTTGCAAAGGCAGAGATCTGATCAGGCTCCCCATACCACAGGACTGTGAGTGGGTCCCATTGGGCGGCAGGCTGGGTTCCCCATATCACAGAGCAGTGAGTGGGAGGATAATTAGCGACAAGTCAGTCACATCTGGACATTAGTACGGAAGTACCCGGGTGAGTGGCGCAATATGGCTGGCTACACTTTTCCTGCCACAGAGCTGTGCGGCCCCTTCTGAGGGCGGGGGAAGGAGAAGAGGGCAGCTGATTGGGCCCTGCCCACCACAACAGAGCTGAGAGGGGCAGCAATGAGAACCAGGGAGATTCCGGGGTATTCCCAGAGTTTGGAATTTCTTATCTGGGATTCCCCAAGTCTAGAGTCCACACAGTAAGGGATAGGCAAGCAACCCTGTGGGCACTCTGCAAGCTACACAGGGGTGCAGGACCGGGGGCTGGCAGCCACCAGCAGAGCGTGGGTCTCCCCAGCAGGCAGAATGTTACAGATCAGATACCTTACATCCAACTCAGAGAAGGAATTTAGTGCCAGGGCCAAAGGCCATTGAGAGAACTCCCCCTGAGAGGATGGGGCATGCTATGTAGTGAGGTAACTGACACTGGGGAAACTGACGCATAGCTTAGGATGAGTGTGGCCAAGACCCCAGCCAAAACGCGGGGGGGGTGGCAAAATTGGGGGAATTGAGGCACAGCTCAGGGTGGCTGAAGCCAAGCTCCCTGTTGATAGTGAGAACCAAAATTGGGGAAATGCAGGCATAGTTCAGGATGGCTGCCACTGGAAACTGGGGAACCAAGTTTGGGGAAACTGAGGCATGACCCAGGGCAGCTATGGTAAAGACTTCATTGAAAATTGGGGAAATAGGTACAGACCAGTGTAGCTGCAGCTAAGACCCCTGCCAAAATGTGGAAAGCTGAGACACAGCATCCAAGGTATATACAGCAAGCAGAAGGCTATGGCCTATGGCAGGGGCACAACCCTTGATAGTAGGGGGCACTTCAGTCAAGTGACCCTGACTCACAGCACACACTGAAACAGGACAGAGAAAAGAAGTTGTGCATTAGTCAAAAAGAGGGGAGATGGTTTCCTCATAAACATGCAGCCCAGGGGTAGAGACAACCCCCCAAAAAGCATGTCATAGCAAGGGATAAGGAGGTATAAGTCCCTTCCCCACCTGATGTGGCATAACTGGGCAACATACAACATTTTACTTAAGACCAGCTTTGCATGTGGTAGGCCACCTGGATGCAATTTTTGTTTGCAGCAAGAGTAGATTCAAAAGAAAATACAAGCCTGTTGACTTCACTGCACACTGGCTGGTAGGTTAGGAGTACTGCCAGCAAGTGAAATACAGAAAGCTCACTTACCCACACTAGCCCCGCTTGTCTAGAGACAAGTTAGAGACAGGCAAATAGGTATTCTATTAGAGATTCTAGTCCCTGACAGGATCGTGGCACCCAGGATTTCTTTGTATGCACTACAAGCGTGGCCATTTTCAATTTCACTCCCCAGGTGATGCCCCTGGGATGGGTGTTTTACACTTGGCAGCCTTCTCAGTCATGGCCAGCCTCAATTTATTCAGGGAAAATTAAGAGAGAGAGAGATTATCGAGTGTTGGACAATCTTAGTCCCTCCAATAGGGTTTCCGTGAAGGGAAGGATGAGGTGTCAGAGTCAGACCTGAAAGTTGAGCTCTGCTCAGTGGCTCTGGGAAGGGATGGGAGAATAACCCAGTGGGAGCTCTTTCCCATCCTAATGATGGTGACTATCTACAAAAATCAAGTCAGGGTGAGAGAGGTGATTCAGGCAGGGTTCCATGTTGGTAGTGGTCAGTTCTTCAAGTCTCTCAAAGTATGATGGGGGTGGAATTTCAGAGCAGGTGCAGGGAACCAGCAAGGAGCCTATTTGAATGGTAGTGATAACTGAGGAAGCCTGGTTCTTAATTGACTATTTTGTCTTAATGCAAAGCAAATAGCACCTTGAATATTCAGATGTATATTTGGGTTTACTGTAATAGAAATTGGCGTTAATCAGAAACAGAACCTGAGATTCTGATCTGAGGTGGGGCTCAACCATATCAATTCAAGTGCCAATACTGGCCCAGCATAACTGAGTTGAAGCACAGCACACGAACAGTAGCGATTTCTAAAATATCTCTTTACTCTATTTTTTATTCTAAAAAAGAAATTAGACTATTTTATGGATTGGTCATTTGCCAAAATTTAGGTTTGGGATCACATTAAAAACAGAAGTGATATTAGAAATAGTTGACTAAACTCTTCTTCTACAGCACCAGTTAATCATAACAACTGTGGAAGTGATTTTAAGCTTCATTAGAAGGAAATCTGTTATCTACAACATCTTTTGCATGTGATATGAAAGATGCTGACTGTTTAAAAGTCTTGCAAAGGCATCAAAAAGATTTCAAACAAATAACTTTCCCAGAGTGCATTACACAATGATCAAGAACCAACTGCCTTGAAAAGTAACAACAAAGACCATATTTGTACAATTAAATTAAATCATAAGCACTTGAAAATAATGTCTGACAATATAATGAAAGGGTTTAACTCCGCAATACAGACACACGGCTTCAATAAACCAATTAAAGATCACACAAACATTGCAAAATAATCATGAGGAGTTACAAAGGCACTTTCTGTGTACAGCTTAAAATGTATAAGTAGAATGAGAACAAAATTGTTCAGAATTATAAAAGCCAAATGCTGTCACAGCACAAGTCCATCATGAACATCTAAAGGCAGAGTTAAGTCCCCAAAAAAGGAGTTTTGGAAACATCAATTTAGCTTGAAAACAAGAACAGTTTTGCTGCACTCACCATATTTTCTGAGACCTATTTTATCATGTTTGTTTATATCAGCTTTCAACTCAGCTGAAGATTTTAGGGCAAGAGTGAGAGGCCCTTCTAAACAATTAAACCCATAAATACACCTCTACCTCGATATAACACTGTCGTCGGGAGCAAAAAATCTTACCGTGTTATAGGTGAAACCGCATTATATCGAACTTGCTTTGATCCACCAGAGTGCGCAGCCCCCTCTCCCCCCGCCCCCTAGTGCACTGCTTTACCGCGTTATAGCCGTGTTATATCGGGTCACGTTATACCGAGGTAGAGGTGCATTATGAGTTCTCCCTTCAGTAAAAAAGGGTCCTGTACATATCTTTATCTTACATAATATGTATTGCCAGAATGCTGTGTATGCATGTTGCAAGGAAGCAAACTGACATAATTTCCCTTTGTCATATTATCTATAGTTCTGAAGATGTCCCTCTAAGGTCTATAAAAAGAAAGCAGCAAATATTGTCAAAGCCCATTAGACTCAGCGTCAGCATCTGCAAGAACAGCACTAATATGGAACCCAAAATCCATTAACCTGCAAATGTAGCTGCTTAAGCATAAAAAACTTGAGATTCTACAGTATCACAACTGACAAATCTAAAGCTCCAAAAAGTCTTGAAGATAGAGAGGCCAAGCTATGACTTAAATGATAACGGCTTCCTTTGACTGGTAAGCTAACTACAGATGTATAAATAGGGGACAAAAATTTCTAACACACAAGGAAAACCTAAATTCTTTAAATAATTAGAAAACTAAAAGCCTGTTAAACCTGAAGCTGACCTAAGCTTTTACAATTTGTGTATAGGGACTGCACATAAATTGTCATCTCATACTGAAGCCATGATAAAGATCTCTCACAAACAACCGGGAAAAAAAAAAATCACAACTTGAGAGACAGTTCTGGATAATTATATCAACAGGTTTCTGCCTGTTATCTATGCTTATAATTTTTTGAACAGCCTCAGGAAAAGTTTTAATTTGCAAAAAAAAATTTAAAAAAAAATCAGCTTTTGGTAAGACAGAGAGAGAAGAAATAAAGAAAATATAGCACCAAAAATTAAATTTGCAAATTTTCCAATGGAAACACACATCTCACCACTAGCAGTAATAACCGAAAACTGCTGAACACTGGAGCAAAAGCTTTAACAACTGTTAATATTAAATTGAAAATATGAAAGATTTGTTATAAAGGACTACGCTGGTTCCATACAGTCTAATATGGTACCCATTCCGGGAGCCATATACTAAGGCCTTGTCTACAAAACAGAGTTTTGTTGGCAAAAAGGTGGAGGTGTACACACTGCAATGTCACTTTTGGTGACAAAACTGCCCTGTTTTGGTGATAAGACTACTTCTCTCTGTTTATTCCTCTCTTTTCTCCTTGTACTTTAATATACAATCACTACAGACACCCTGTTGATGTGCATATCTGTGCACCTATAAACACTATGCATGTAAACTGTGGATCTAACCAGGTGGTTAAACAGCCACCAGGAAAGAATAAACAGTCCTTCATGCTACCCTAAGGGCTTTTTTCCTAACAGTTTTCAGAGCACAGCATTCAATAATGTTATATGGCCAGAATTCAAACAGGAAAACTAAGGACTAAAACCTTAACCAATGCTGACTAGATATGAAGCCTCCTCCCATCCATGCCTGTTCCCCCAGCTATCACTCCAAATGTTCAATAAGCAGCAACACCCGTCTGGTCTAGGTAAGGAGTTCTGTTCAATCCTCCTCAACACAAGCAGTATGGCCACCATGAGATGTTTTAAGGATGGGGAACAGCAGGTTGAAAAGCAGGGAAGAAAATATGGAAGATTATTAGAAAATGACATGCATATGGATGCATAGGATGTCACTCCAGGAGGAAGAAGGGGCTGGGGAAGAGGAACGTGAAAGATACATGGGGTGTCATCCTGCCTCCATTGACGTCAATGGTAGTTTTGCCATTAACCTCAACATGGACAGAATTTTACTCACAAACTTTGATATTGACATTTAAACAGAAGTTTGTGGTATTTTTCTCAGTCTCATACTTTAAAACTGCCAAAGTTTAAGGAAAAATGAAAATTTGACTTTCCAGCATTCAACTCTCAGTCAGAGTGCCTGGACCATATACAAAACTGGCATGAAATGTAGTTATCTTCCTATTCTGAATGTATGGTAAAATTTCAAGGGGGAAAAAACACCTCATTTAAACCTGCTCTCTTTCTTCATAGATGGGCTTCCTCCTCCCAGTTATTCTAGTTTTACTATTCTCACAAGGCAAAATTTCTGAGGCTTAGGGCATACACATGCTGCAGTTGTTTCTGGGCAATACTGTCCCACAAGTTTCCCCTCTGCTGTAACTCATTATCTGTAATTTACTTTTGCCTAGAAGCTCTATTTAAAATCAGAGTATCCATTATTTAAAAGCACTGTATGTACACATAGGAAGAGTTTTCTTGGTGCTTTCATAACTGCACAACTCTGAAAACGTTACTATGTATACACCAATTTAAACAAAAACAAACACAAATAGTGCTACACAGCTCTGGTTTTTTTCCCATCGAGATGTTTCACTACTTAGGTTTCAACTGTCAGATACTTATCACAAAAAAGTTTCCACCAACCATTCCTCTGGGTTTTTCTTTTTCAAAAAACACAAACTCAATCTTGATTTAATCATCACAACTTAAGTCACACACACACACACACACACAAGTTCTAAATGCTGCTGAAAACTCACTTTGATGTAAAATTAACATCTTTGCCCCCCAAAAAGAAAGTGAGCATCTGTTTAAACATTGCCCTACTATGCATGCCACTGGCAGATTATCTCAATAGTAGAATGATGTAAATTTGTTAGAATGCTTCAGGTGAATCATTATCTTTGGGATTTAACAATATGCACAGGTATAACTGAAACTAAGTTAGAAAAATCTGCAGTAAATTCAGATTAGAATGCTGAGTTCATAAAGCAAATGAAAGGATTTTGCTCTATGTGACTTTGCACCAGAGTTACCCTAGTAGTATTACTTTACAGATATCAGCAGAAATGCTATTTGGATCTACATAAAATCAGGATGGTAGATCATAAATGTGCATATTACCTTTCAGATTGGTTAGTATCTCCATTATTCCAGAAAACCCCTCACCTAACCTTTCAGTGGCTCTGTTTCAGAAGAACAATCACAGTCTGACCTACAGCTTAGTAACAAGCTTCTACCTACCCGTGGTATTGCCTCTCTCAAAGTCCAAATTCATATTTTTCCCACAAAGCACCCACTAATAAATGCCCCAATTACAGATCCGAGACATTTTCAGGTTGCCTAAAGAGAATATTTTGTTGTTAATTTGGCAACAAAAAGAGGTGCAATACAGTAAGTAGAAACAAACATGTGACATTAATACTATGTAAAGCATTGCTAGACTGCTACTTAACCTCAGTGACAAAGCAGATCTTAAAGTACAACTCTATTCTGAAAACGGAGTATGTAAAAATCGCATCTTAACTGAACCTTAATGGTTCTGATTAGGAACTTAGAACCATATCTACTTACTTGAGTGACAATATTAACTTTTTACCCATTAGCCCTGCAAAGCTAAGCTTCAATGAGTCTATTTCTATTCCTTTTGTGCATCACAGAGTTTTCACTTAGTTCCAGTTACACTTGTGCAAACCTACTGAAGATAATTTGGAATTACTAAGGGCTATATGTGGACTTTATTACGGGTGACAACACACAAGATGGAAGGAGCCATGCTTGACTCTCAGAACTGAGTCTCATTTTTCTGGGAAGGAAGCAATATAATTTTAAACTGAGCATTTTTTATACGGAACTCACTGAGACACAAAACATGAGACCCAGTGATGCCAATTTTACAGGGTCATTTTGATAGCAGAACCATACTTTAAGGTCCTTAAAAGAATCACCCATAACAGAAGAGTCTGGGTCAGACCCACAACTCCAAAGTTCTCCAGGCTACATGCTCAGAAAGGTATGCAACAGCGTAATCAGAGCTCTCCTTTCTTACAGCCTGATGCTGGCTGGATTCTAGCAAATGTTAATCTAAATTAGCTTGTGGTATTAAGTTATCACACCCTCAACACCAGACCAAAATAGGCATTTTCTTCATTATGTTTGATCATTAGACGACATTTCTGTCCGAATAGGCATTTTTTTATTATGTTTGATCCTTAGACGACATTTCTGTCTAAATACTATGTTTCTAAATAAAGAAATATCCAAACAAAATTCCCTGGAGATATATGACTCCTCTAATCTACACCATGTCCCTTTTCTTCTCTCCAAGCCTTGCACATATAATCAGTGTTATACATTTGTTGGCTGAAGTCTCCAAAAAAAAGTTATTGAGTGTACTTCATTACAATGCAAATACAAGCAGGCATTGTGCAGACAACACAGCTCAGAATAAAAATGTACATCCTATAAGATAATAAATAACAGTTATATGCATCCTCAACCCATTTATGCTATCAATTTTTATATGAAAAGCAACACACTGTAGAATGAACTGCTTGAGTGTAATGATTTTAAAATATATTACACTACTACTACTAAATAACAATTTTGAACTGGGAAAAAATTATATATTATAAACAAAGGCCCTTCCTCAGGTTTTAAATGAGGTAATTAATTAGTAATGGTTTCTAAGAAGACATCACATTTAGACCTGTGCAAATCCCAGTTTGGTTCCAATGGCTTTATGAATTTTTCCATCAGAACTGGTTTGCATGGGAAAGGTTCAGGCCACATTCTAATCTCAAAGAGAAACCACTGGCCAAGTTTATTATTCTGCATCGTCTTTGGAGTCTCACATGAAATCATGTGAGTTCACACAAGTTTGTTGATAATATTCACATAAACAGGCTAGACCTCTCTGAGACACTGTATTTGAGGGCCTGATGAGTTTACCCAAAGTTAGACAAAATTGCATTCAAAGACCACGATGCGACGCTATAACTACAGAACTCCTGTGACAGCAACCCCCTAACACTAGTGTCACAAAAGAAAAGATGCCCTTTACACATGAGTGGGAGACCCACACCATATAATCATTGAATTCTGTGGTTGTGTTCCATGTCTGTTCACAAAGTGGACCCTTCTCTCAATGATACTAACACGGTTATTATGAGACTTGTACTTGACAGACGACTATTTTCTTGGGATGGACTTCATCTGAGTAGAGAGGGAAATAGACTTCTAGAATGGAGGCTGGCACAACTGATTAACAGAGCTTCAAACTAGGAATTTGGGGAAGATGTTTGGGAGATGTCTAGGTAATCTCCATGCCAGATTTTAACATTGAGAGAGAAGAAAACAAAGTAAGAAAGGATACAGCCGTAGGTAGGAGAATGGACATACGAAGGAAGGGCAGTGTAGATACCAGTCTAATAGGTGATACTGGTGGTAGAACGTCTGTGCCAAATCAGGTAAAGAATCTGAGCGAAGCCAAACAGCAAAAATTAAGATGTTTTAAGATTTTCCAATGTGAGGAGTCTACGTAACAAAATGGAGGAACTAGAGTTACTGGTGCAGGAAGTGAAACCAGATATTATAGGGATAACAGAAACATGGTAGAATAGTAGTCATGACTGGAGTACAGGTATTGAAGGGAATGTGCTGTTTAGGAAAGACAGAAATAAAGGCATAGGTGATGGAGTGGCATTGTATATCAATGATGAGGCAGACTGTAAAGAAATAAGAAGGGATGGAATGGATAAGAGAGTTTGTCTGGGCAAAAATCACATTGGGGGAAAAAAGCTACTATAGCTCCCCTGGGATAGTACTTGGGGTGTGCTATAGACCACCGGGATCTGATTTGGATATGGATAAAGACCTCTTTAAGGTTTTTAATGAAGTAAATACTAATTGGAATTGTGTGATCATGGAAGACTAACTTCCTAGATATAGACTGGAGGACAAGTGCAAGTAATAATAATAGGGCTCAGATTTTCCTGCATGCGATAGCTGATGGATTCCTTCACCAAGTAGTTACTGAACCAACAAGAGGAGATGCCATTTTAGATTTGGTTTTGGTGAGTAGTGAAGACCTCATTGAAGAAATAGTTGTAGGAAACAACCTTGGTTTGAGTGATCATGAGCTAATTCAGTTCAAACAAAATGGAAGGATAAACAAAAATAGATCTGTGACTAGGGTTTTTTTATTTCAAAAGGGCTAACTTAAAAAATTTAAGGAAATTAGGGAAGTGGATTGAACTGAAGAACTTGTGGATCTAAAGGTGGAGGAGGCCTGAAATTACTTCAAGTCAAAATTGCAGAAACTATCAGAAGCCTGCATCCCAAGAAAGGGGAAAAAATTCATAGGCAGGAGTCATAGACCAAGCTGGATGAGCAAGAGAGGTGATTAAGAAAAAGCACAAAGCCTACACGGAGTGGAAGATGGGAGGGATCAGCAAAGAAAGCTACCTTATTGAGGTCAGAACATGTAGGGATAAAGTAAGAAAGGCCAAAAGCCATGTAGAGTTGGACCTTGCAAAGGGAATTAAAACCAATAGTAAAAAGTTCTATAGCCATATAAATAAGAAGAAGACAAAGAAAGAAGAAGTGGGACCACTAAACACTGAGGATGGAGTGGAGGAGTCTTTAATGAGGAGCTTAGGGATAATGGCAGGATGACAAATGAGAATGAGGATATGGAGGTAGAAGCCAAACTCGAACAGCTTAATTGGACTAAATTGGGGGGGCCAGATAATCTTCATCCAAGAATATTAAAGTAACTGGCACATGAAATTAAAAGTCCATTAGTAAAAAGAATTTTTAATGAATCTGTAAACTCAGGGGTTGTACTGTATGACTGGAGAATTGCTAACATAGTTCCTATTTTTAAGAAAGGGGAAAAACGTGATTCGGGTAACTACAGGCCTCTCAGTTTGACATCTGTAGTATGCAAGGTCTTGGAAAAACATGGAGATCAATGGTAATTGGGACAAAATACAACATGGTTTTACAAAAGGTAGATTGTGCCAAACCAACCTGATCTCCTTCTTTGAGAAGGTAACAGATTTTTTTAGATAAAGGAAATGCAGTGGATCTAATTTACCTCCATTTCAGTAAGGCATTTGATATGGTTCCACATGGAGAATTATTAGTTAAATTGGAAAAGATGGGGATCAATATAAAAATTGAAAGGTGGATAAGGAACTGGTTAAAGGGGAGACTACAATGGGTCATACTGAAAGATGAACTGTCAGGCTGGAGGAAGATTACTAGTGGAGTTACTCACAGATCGGTTCTGGGACCAATCTTATTTAATCTTTGTATTACTGACCTTAGCACAAAAAGTGAGAGTGTGCTAATAAAGTTTGCGGATGACATGAAGCTGGGAGATACTGCCAATACTGAGAAGGACTGGGATATCATACAGGAAGATCTGGATGACCTTGTAAACTGGAGTAATAGTATTAGAATGAAATTTAATAGTGAAAAGTGCAAGATCTTGCATTTAGGAATTAATAACAAGAATTTTTGTTATAAGCTGGGGACTCATGAGTTAGAAGTAACAGAGGAAGAAAAGGACCTTGGAGTATTGGTTGATCTCCAGATGACTATGAGCCGCCAATGTGAAGTGGCCATGAAAAAAGCTAATGCGGTGTTGGGATGCATTAGGCGAGGTATTTCAGTAGAGATAAGGAGGTGTTAGTAGCATTATACAAGGCACTGGTGAGACCTCATCTGGAATACTGTGTGCAGTTCTGGTCTCCCATGTTTAAGAAGAATGAATTCAAACTGGAACAGGTACCGAGAAGGGCTACTAGGATGATCCGAGGAATGGAAAACCTGTCTTTTGAAAGGCGACTCAATGAGCTTGCCTTGTTTAGCCTAACCAAAAGAAGGCTGAGGGGAGATATGATTTCTCTCTATAAATATATCAGAAGGATAAATACCAGGGAGGGAGAGGAATTATTTAAGCTCAGTACCAATGTGGATACAAGAACAAATGGATATAAACTGGCCATCAGGAAGTCCACACTTGAAATCAGATGAAAAAGTTTCTAACCATCAGATGAGTGAAGTTCTGGAACAGCCTTCCAAGGGAAGCAGTGGGGGCAAAAGACTTTTCTGGCTTCAAGACTAAGCTTGATAAGTTTATGGAGGGGATGGTATGATGGGATAGCCTAATTTTGGCAATTAATTGAACTTTGGCTATTAGTGGTAAATATGCCCAATGGCCTGTGATAGGATGTTAGATGGGGTGGGATCTGAGTTACTACAGAGAATTCTTTCCTGGGTGTCTGGCTGGTGAGTCTTGCCTATATGCTCAGAGTTTAGCTGATTGCCATATTTGGGGTCAGGAAGGAACTTTCCTCAAGGGCAGATTGGCAGAGGCCCTGGGGGGGTTTTGCCTTCCTCCGTAGTATGGGGAATGGGTCACTTGCTGGAGGATTCTCTGCACCTTGAAGTCTTTAAACCATGATTTGAGGACTTCAGTGGCTCAAATGTAGGTCAGAAGTTTGTTGCGGGAGTGAGTAGGTGAGATTCTGCGGCCTGCGTTGTGCAGGTCAGACTAGATGATCATACTGGTCCCTTCTGACCTTAAAGTCTATGACTCTATGACCTTCCCAGTTAGCTGTGCTAGATGGAGAGGATACACAACAGCATCATGATAAAATGCTTTACAGAGAACTGGGTAAGTTAGATCACACTTTTTTTTTAAAGGAACTATGGAGTTTTGTTTGTGTTGAGTTTCTTTAAAAACTAAATGAAATTAAGAAAATAAACCTGTTTACTTAAATTATCCATCTTACCCTGCAAAGTGCTGCAGAACTAATAATACTGTGCATTTGTACAGGATAGCACCGCTTCCTCTAAGGATCTCAAAGCACTCTATGAACATAAATTAACTTAGCCTCACAACACTCCTGTGAGGTCAGTATATATTATTACCCATTATTATCAAATGGAGAACTGAAGCACAGTGACATTAAGCCAAAGCCACCCAGAGTCTGTTCAATTTTCTGAGACACGATCAGCTCACCAGTAGCAACTGGAAGCCTTTCCCTAGTGAGCGTGGAAGCATATGCCAACTATTGCTGCAGAACTTCAGCTTCCAAGTTATTGGTTGTGAAGAGAAACATAAACCACTTTTAAAAATCAGTGCAATCTCCCTAAGTCTGCAGATATCTAGTTTCAGTGACCCCACTGCTGCTGATACTTTTGCTTAGCTGCTGCAGAGCAGCATGAAAAACAGTGATAGGTTGCACAGCAGTGACAAAAACTTGATGACTCATAGCCAGGGCCGGTGCAAGGATATTTTGCACCATAGGCGAAACTTCCGCCTTGCACCCCCACCCCACTCCTCTCCCAGAGCATTGCTTATTATAAACTTTCAAAAAGGAATACTACATAATGTGGCACTGTTCATTAGAATTAATACAAGGGGGTCAGAGGAGATGATCACAACAGTCCCTTATGGCCTAGGGGAACCTATGAGCAAGGAAGAGGTTGAGAATGTCCCCAGCTCGCAGGGTCTCTAAACATTCCCAGGCTCTGAGTGCTTCACCCTCCGGGGGGGACCCAAGGGTAAGGAGGGCAGAGCCAGGCTCTCCAAGGGAGTAGGTAAGGAATCAGGGCCGACTCTCACATTGGCACAGTACCACCAGGGGGCAGGAGAGGAGAGGGTTGGAAGCAGCACCTGCGCCAGTCCTTTCCCCTCCGTTGCGTTGTGGGGTTTAGTTTCACTTTCCCTCGCCCTAGAAGGTGACTGCGCCCAGCCCCAGGCGCGGCGCGTTGGAGGGTGAAGCTCACCTGAGCTCAGGACCGCGTCCTGCCTCCCCCCACGGCTCCGTCCCTCGGCTTAGCTGGTCGCTGTGCCCGGCTGGCTGTCACCTCCTTGCTCTGCCGCAGGCTCCCATTGACCATCCTACATGGAGCCCCTCATTGCGGGGGAAGGCTTGTTATGGAGGCCTCGCTCCCCACCCTGTCCTGCTCAGCTGACTCCCGTGATGCTGGAATCCACTTTTTGGCGCCCCCAAATCTTGGCACCCTAGGCAGCCACCTAGTGGTTACACCAGCCCTGCTCATAGCAATACCAACCCAGTCCTATTCCTTCTGGGATTGCTAGGACCACTGACATCACTAGCCACACTCCACCTCCAGCCTCCCTCTCTTGCACTCCCACCCCATTAGCCCAGCACTTGCAACGAAACTATGCTGGCTTCTTGCCTCACATCTTTTCTTCACCCCAATTCCCCCTGCCCAGTACATCATTATTCAGTGCCCATAATTTGGCCCATAAGCTAAACCCTCTGCTGCAACAGCACTTTTGTGTGGGGCTTATGCTTTACCTACAAAACAAAGGCAATTAATATTTTACACTTGGAACAAGATAAATCATGAACATTGTCCTGAAACCCTAATTTTTTTAAACCTTCTTCCATAATAAATGTTTTTCTTTTAGAAAACAGCTAAACACATCCTGCATTTCTCAGAAACCAAGTGAAAATGGCTTTTGCTAACCCTCCTGATGGCTCAGCCAAAGAGGGTCCCAGGATAGATACCATGCGACTTTTTACACCAAATAAAGCTATTGCTTGAAATGCATCTGCATACAGCAGCTCCAGAACATTTGTGGTATGCAGATAAAGAATAAACAGTTTGCATCCAGTCTGGTTGAAAAGCTTGCAGACCAAAAAAATATCTGAGCAAACCACTGCCAGTTGGCAGGTTAAATTCAAATCAAGGCAAATTTCAAGCACAACTTAGGTTCAAGTCAGCTCTAATTTTTGTAGATTCATCAAAGCCTAAAATAATGTATTCCATTAAAAAGATATTAAAAAAGAATGAAGTTTATTATAAAGATGTTTTAAATTAAAAACATTTCACTGCCCTTAAGAAAAAAACAGTTTTACTTGGTAAAGATGAGTTTCTTCTGCCTAAAGCAAATGCAATAATGCATTATTAATTTAACGTGCAGAAATTACCAGGATACTATTTATGTAAGAATTATCATCAAGTCTAAACAAGCTCAATAAATGGCTTTATTAGTCAGGGTTTTTAATGTGAAGAAAAAAAATAAGAGAACTCTACAAAGCTCTCAAGCAGATTTTTTACATTTGGAAAATGAAGGACTATATCTCCACTCCTGCCCCCACTCACATATGGTATACCCTCACTCATACATTTGAAATTCAGTCCAAAAATTCTGGGAGACAAAGATACACAAGTTATAGTCCCTTTCCTGCTGCAATCAGATCTGTGCACACATTTAAACAGACACAAATCTGACTGAAGGATTTAGGGCTAAATTTGTGACATTTAAACCTTTTCTTTTAAATAAGTTACTAGTCACAGACACAAACTTTTTAAGATACAAATGATTTCTAAACCTTTAGAACATCTGTGGAAACAAATCAATTTCCTAAACACAATCTACATTCCAACTGTGTTTATTACCACCTCAAAAGCTTAAATATTTAAAAACAAAACAAAAATTCCTGTCAAGTACTGTTTTATTGGGTTTACAAATTCTTTTTCTGGAATTCTAAATATGGATTAAATTAATATGGTGGGTTTTATTTAACTTGTGCACTAGATTCTAAAAACCAAGAGGAAGCTCTAAGTATAGTAGTTGTTAGTAGATCGCTGCTGTGAAGTTGTCATAGGAGCTCACAGCTCCCTTTTCTAGCTTTGTCTTATAACTATATTTGCAATAAGGACTGGATTTTTTTTTATTTCTTATTCATATACTATTAAAATTTACTGTATTCTCTACTAAACCATAATTTTAAAGAGATACCTTTTGGATTTAAAAAATAAACAAACAACAGTAGGAAGCACTAACTTTCCATTGGGTATGATCATGAAATACGAGGGTTGTTTTTTTTTTTGGGGGGGGGGGCGCATATAAATCTTACATTTTCATACCAGAAAGTTATTATTTAACTTTCTGAAACAAAAAAGACACAGACATCCAGTAAGCTTTACTACATTCAAATGAAAAGTTTAATCTTGCTGTTCTCATTTTTTAAGCTTCTAATAGTATTCCCATTGCTCCCCTTTATAAATAAGGAATATACCAAAGGGTTTCAAAGCTTCCATCTGTATTCTTAAAGTGCTCTTTCTGGGATTCTTATAAGTTAAATAGTAACAAATGGCAAAAAGACTTACCAACCAATATTACACCTATAAAATAGTCTTTTGTTCTAAAAGGAACCCACACATACAAATTTAGCAAATATCTCAGGATTATATTTTGTTTAGAAGTATTCTTTCACCACAAGTGGATCACACCAAATATATGCAAGAAATGTAAAATTCCAGCCATCTTTTTTTCTGTTCTACATGGTCAGATCTCAATATCTACCACTTATGGGAAGGAATTTAGTCAGCGGTAGCATGGATATTTCAGTGCACAATTTCATGTTAGCCCCAGGTTTTTCTATTACCCATAAAACCAAGAGGTAACTTAAGAAATGTATTAGAATTATAATGCATGTGGTTAATTCTTGGTCTCTGTACCCAGCCTAGAAAATTGAATTGCTTATATTAGAAACCACCGACCTTATCCATGCCATCAGTTTTTAAACAGAACTCTCAACTGAAATCAATGTGGTATTCCAATTAACCATATGTTCATTGAAAGTTGATTTATACTCACCAAGAAATCTCTGCAGATCAGAGAAATCTTGGTCCATGCCTACCAAAGAAGAAAATAAAGCTTCATCTCCCATCCTCAGTGGAAATGAAGACAGATTAGGAAAATCTTAGCCCATCTGACTTAATCATCATTTTGTATGTTTGGGATTTTCAGTTTAGTAATACATGCATGTACTTGTACTGCTCTGCCGTTAATTAGAAATACATATTTTAAACACACACATTTTAAAACAAATCCCCTAGAAGTCAAATTTGCAGTGACCATGGAAAAAATGAAGCTAGATAGAACTTGGGTGCAGAGCAGATCACCAACAGAGGAGAACGTACCAGAATTCCTACTTGCTGCTTCAACAAACAGTAGCACAGCCCTGGAAAGTAGAACTGAGCAAAAAGACAAATCATATCTGGTCTCCAAATGTCAGAGTAATTGGGGAACCAACCAATGAGTAAGGAAGTCCAAAACATAGCTATATTTAGCATACAAATTCTACTGCAATAAGTAGGAAAGAAGAAAGACCCACTGTCTAGAAAAAGAGCTACTGCATCCAATTAATAAAGATGGATTGGTTTGGGGAGGCTTAGAAGGAACATTGTTACATTCACTGATGGCACGTAGCATACGCAGCTATTAGAACCAGCCAAAAAGAGAAAGATCTTAAATATAAAAAGAGGTGGAGGAGGAGAATAGAAAGGCTTCATGTTCCCAGACTTATCTATAAACTTAGGCCTGAAATCTTTCTCCCCTTTCTCCTTTTGAAATGCTGCTTTTGTAGCTAACTTGACTTCATACACATGCACCACTTCTGCTAGTAAAGACTCCCTGCACTATCAGTAGCATCTGATAGCCTGTCTAGGAATGATACCATTTATCAGAATGCCCACCTCAAGATTTCTTAAAAGTGAGAAGTGGGCTGTAGCTCACGAAAGCTCATGCTGAAATAAATTTGTTAGTCTCTAAGGTGCCACAAGTACTCATGTTCTTTTTGCGGATACAGACTAACACGGCTGCTGCTCTGAAATCTAATCTAAAGTGAATCCAAAGTGAAAAACCGCAGCATTCACATGGTTACCACCTTGCTCAGAGTGCTCTTCTCCTTAGTAAGCATCAGAAAATGCACTCTCAATTGGAATTCAGTGATGCCTTAAAAACAAAACAAATAAACTAATAAAATTACAATGTGACACTATACTTTTTCACAACATAAGTTGTTACACAGAGTGACTAATGCAGAGACAATAGAACTGGATGAGTGGTAGAGTAATTTAACCTAGTTATTAACTGGTATTATGAATTATTAATATATAGCCAAATAAAAATAAATTAGAAGTCATAACTGAATTTTTGAAAACCTAGCTGTTTATTTGGTGATTCTAATCTCTCTTACCTAAACAAACTTACTTTCAAAACCAGTATCCCTGCTGGCAACATTTCACATTAGATGAAGTACATGGACCTCCATACTCACCAACACAGGGCCGCCGGGAGGGGGGGGGGGGTTAGGGGAGTGGGGCAATTTGCCCCCGGACCCCCACAAGAATATAGGTTTCTATAGTATTGCAACTTTTTTTATGGAAGGGGCCCCCAAAATTGCTTTGCCCCAGGCCCCCTGAATCCTGTGGGAGGCCCTGCACCAGCACGCCACATGCTCTAGATTAAACTCAGTTTAACACTTTCTCTGCAGTATGTAGGAGTAGGTACACAGGAAGTATGTCCTTAGCACCCTTGCAGGCATAATACTGCCCTTATTAAGAGAAGGATTAGAAAGGACCACCTGATGCAAGTAGGAGAAAAAAACCTTCAGTTACTGCTCCAAGTCACACTAGGAAGAGAAACTGAATTGCTTTTGCATAAAAAGGACTACCACTAGGGATCTCACTATAGGTTACCAGCAGCATAACTGGCAACAACATACATTTTAACAAATGCAATAGAATCCTTTAAGAGATTTGTTATTGCACTATTTTCTCTCAATTTTCTCTTACATACAACATGATATACAACCTCAATGAATTTTTTTTTAATTATTATGTCTTTGAATCTAGGTCTTCCCAGAGAATTAAATCCAACACACAGTTATGCTCAAATCAAAAAGTATTAAGCTAGAGAGTAAGAAACTGACTTTAAGTAGAACAATAATTCTCTGGAGTGTTCCAGATGTTAAGTACTCTTCTAAAGAAAATATAAAATAACCACGCTTGGGTTTTTTTAAAAAACAGAAGTTTTACTTGCCAGCTATTCCCAACACTGCATGTTTACTGCACAAAAGGTCACTTTTGCAACATATAGTCATTTTCTCAGTTGCTTGACATAATGAAGGATGGCTACTTCCAGCCAATTAATTCCTATTTTAACAAGATGGACTACCTCAGTGTGTGAAAAAGCCACCAACTGTCTTCTTTACCAGTGTGACTGACATCTGCTGGTACCAATCAAGTTAACTTTTCTTTGTCAAACCATAATCCTGTTCTGTCCAGGTTTTCATTTTTTAGGAAGGTACAACTCATCAGCCCCTGTGAATAGGATAGAGTGATTCCTCAAACAAAGGCCCAGCAAATGAACTAAATCAGTGGTTCTCAAACTGTGGGCTGGGACCTCAAAGTGGATCGCAACTCCATTTTAATTATCTCACCGGGGCTGGCTTAGATTTGCTGCGGCTCGGGGCTGAAGCCCAAGCCCTGCCGCCCAGGGCCAAAACTGAAGCCCGAGGGTGGCTGGGCTCAGCTTACAGGCCCCCTGGCTGGGGCTGAACAAGCCCTTGGGCTTTGGCTATGATCCCTTCCTCACCCAGGGCAGTGGGGCTCAGGCTTTGGCTCCCCCACCTGGGGCAGTGGGAATCAGACAGACTCAAGTTTCAATTCCCTCTCCTGGGGTTGTGTAGTAATTTTTGTTGTTAGAAGGGGGCCACAGTGCAAAGAAGTTTGAGAACCCCTGAGCTAAATTGAACTTAATAGTAGTACCAACAATAAAATTGCTAGTACACCTACACATTCACTTCAGAGGCCTAGAAGAGGGAACATCAAAAATCTAGCAATTTCTGCCTCCATATACCTGCCCATATAGATGGTGAACAACCTTTGCTGTAGCTAATCACCTAGTTCTACTCATTTTCCACCATGCTCAGCCCAGCCACAGCAGAATGATAACTCACACTCTTCTAATACCTTAACCAAGAAAGAGTGCAGAGAGGCAGTGACCATTTCAACAGATGGTGCTTCTCAAATCTAGCAACTTCTTCCAGAGCATCTGCTAGTTTAGCACAGCCCATGATGGACTTTAGTGAAGCCCAGTACACCAGACCCTTGCTCTTCTAATAGGGTGACCAGATGAGAGACATGAAATATCGTGACATGGTGGGGGCAGGAGGTAGCTGGCAGCAAAGAAAAAAAGAGCAGGCGGGACATAGGAAAAATTGATCGGGGCTGAGCACCCACAGGCAGCTCCCCATCCCCGATGTTCGGTCGGGACACAGGACAAAGAAGTAAATATCAGAACAGTCCCAATAAATTGGGACATCTGGTCACCCTATCTTCTAAATCAACAAAAGGCGCATATCTTTGGTAAACAGCTATGTATACTAGGAAGGGGTGGCAGCAGGTAATTAAATATCAAGATTTTCCAGTGATCTAATATGGCATAGGGAATGAGGGAAGAAAGAACAAAAAGGAGGAATTAGAGCAGCAAACATTTGGCAGCTAACTCCAGTCTATAATGCTATCACTCATTTCCGGTATTTAGTGACAATATGTGGTAAGAGTACAGGTATCCATATTCCACACAAATATTATGGCCCTTCATACATCACTTTCTCATGAATTTCTCCAATTCTCACAAACAGTAATGGCTCTCCTTCCTTCTTGTTCCCCTGAAAGATATATTTGTGTTCACCTATTAGCTGCAACACCACATTATTTATTCTTTTGGTTTGCTTTTCAAGGGACTAATTTAATCTTTTTGTCAAAATATTTCCAATCTGTCAGTTAAGAGTTAATTGACACTCCAGGGCAGAGAGCACCATTCAAGAGCTAGAATTAATAAGAATGTGAGAATTCTTCGTTTGATTTTTATAGGATACCATTTTGTCAAAGCCTCCTTTGTTGGAGGGATCTTTTTGAAGTGTTTTATACCATATTGTTATAACATGCTAAAGACATTTCTGTGTCATAAACAACCCAGGCCTGATTATACATCAGGCCCAACTGCAAGACAATTAAATCCAAAATGCTTTGAAGTTCTGGCAGAGAAGAAAAAAGGACTTCAGTATTCTGTTCTATAAGGAAATCAATAATTGCCTCAACTGGAAGTTAATTTGTAATACATGGATTTTTCACTCATGTTCAGTAATATACTGTCTTGCGTGTTATGTACAATGTTGCACTTATCCAGATCTCAACAATAATTTTAAAATTACATATAAAAATGGGTTTCTTTGATCTGTTTATGCTCATGGAAGTTTCAACAAGAAAGCCAAAAGAAAATAGATGAGTAAAGTCTTTTCAACTTCAAGAGACATGTTAGAAAGTATTTCTGCCTGTGCTGGAGGGCACAATCTGTAATAACTTTTTGCCTTCCTGATAATAATGACAGGCCCCATTAACAACAGGACAACTTGCTCTGCAGCAAATATGCTTGGCTGGTATAACACACGCACGCGCACACACATGCACACACAGTCTAGCTAAAATACTTTTACTTGCAGAAAAGTAAGTAAATTTCTATACTCTTCTCCAAATTGAGGAAATTTATCGCCTTCCTGAGACAGAAAACTACTAATGTATATTGTTTTGATATTAACTGGAAGTATTCAAAATCTCAAACAATATACCTATCATTCGGTTTGGATTACAAGCAAGTGCAACAATCAATCAATTTTAATCACAACCCCCCCCCCCCAAAAAAAAATACGCAGCATGACTCAAATGAAAAGCAAGGTAGTTATATAAAGCATCATACTTCAAAGCTAAAAATTCTAAGAATGCCCTTTCCTTAACCAAAGCCTAGAAAACAGCTGTTGGTCAATGCTCACTATAAAAAAAAACAAAAAAATCAAAGACCAATTTACAATGGATGTAAGGTCACATTATATATAATTAAAAAGTAGGCATGTTGAACTGTGTTCAGCCCTCACTAAACTTTAATAAAATCATAACCACTGCTGCCTGATCAAACAATGGTACAAAGGAGGGGTCAAATCCTACAACCCCTTACTCATGCATGCAAGCCTTATACATGCAAGTGAGGCCTATAGGACTACCCACATGGATAAGGATTATTCATGAAAGTAAGATGCTGCAGGATCTGACTCCAGTAGAATTAATGCCTTACAAACACTAATGTTCACATAGCAAAATGGCACTTTTCGCATACATTTTATTTCCTGACATAAGAAAAAAAATAATAGCTTTAGGTGAGATGGCTAGCACTTCATGTGTTAACACAGTACTGATACTCTTTGAAATGCTGATCAACTTCACCACTGGGGTGAAGATGCTTATAAATATTAACTGTATTATATTTGCATATGTCACCCAGAGGCACAATTTTTCCTGTTAAAAATGGAAACAGAACCTGTATGATTTTCCTCATGTGTCACTTTTTGATCACAAGGCATACAATGACCATGAAAATTATTCTAGAAGGAATAGAGTATAAGGCAGAGAGCCAAATACAAAATAGAATACTGTTAATTATGGTTACCAGTTTGGTTCAGGCAGATGCCCAAAATGCCAGAAAAGACATTTCAAAAATCTAAAAGCTCATAAATCACACTCAAAAGCATTTAAATAAGTAATTTTTTCTAAAAAACTGAGAATAATTTTCTAATTATATGGATTTCACAGTAGGACTGTACAATTGAACTTAAAATCTAATCTTTATAGGGAGAGACCTATCATACCACAAAAGGTAGATTTGCAGGAGTTCTCCCTATCACAGCTTTTGTCATGAAATAGATTCAACTGCATTGAAAAATAACAAACCTTGTGTTTTGGTACTGCAAATGGACTTGTATATAGCATTATGAAAAAAAAGTTGAAAAATATATATTATTATTTGCACTTTTCCACCCGTAAAGGTGTTCATAATATGTACTGTTGAAAAATGTTACTAAATAAACTATCCTGAGTTGCCATATTTTTAATAAAATCAAAGTATATTCTATATATAGCTAGAAACATACACAACACTTATTCTAAGATTTTTAGAATACCAACAACTTTAAAAAAAAACCACACACATTTGTGAAACTATTTTTCCTTTTATTGTTACATGTAACTCCTAAGAGGATGCATGACTGTGAGAAATAAGGGGGAAAAATATCATATTTTGACACTTTGTGTGTATTCCGTGGACCAGATTCTCAATTTGCATAGATTGTTGTAGCTCAATTGAATTCAATGGAGCTATGACAGTTTATACCAGCTAAAGATGCTGTCAAGCATTTCTCCTCTAAATCATCTGGGACCCAATCCTGCAAATGTACTTTACCCAGGCACAGGACTCTTCTAAACAGTGCTTATTGCAGGATTAGGATCTTGGTCAGTTTCCTCTGGGTGAGTCTTTCACACAGCAGAAAGGGGGGGGGGAGATTTAACATGAAAATGTAACTGTAAAACCACAAAAAAATGGTAGAGGAAGAACAATGGGGCAAGCCTACCTGAAACTACTTTTAACTCCTTGCATGAAACTGACCAGATTCAAGTTGGTGTCTCTTTAGAGATCTGAGTGTATTCTCACATACATAACCAAAACCAAACATTTTCTTCTTTCAGTTGTTGACCTATCCATATAAATTTTACTGATTGCAATGTGAAAGACATATTTTACTCAATAAAACGTTATTTCCTGAGAAACTTTCTAGTTCCCTTTATTTTGCAAGAAACACAACTAAACTGCTGGTCACACGTGGGTGAAATTCAGGCATTTAGAACGTATGCAGTTAACCTAAAAATTGCTAACAGTGAGAAAGCTTCACAATACTTTCTGATCAAGAGTCAATCAATGAGAAAACTGGAGGCTGTAACTCTCAGATTTTGCACACTTCTAGCTGTGTGTGATACAGAACCCGGTATAAGCACAGAACTGTGTATGAAAGGTAGATTCATTAAATTCAGGACTGAAAACATGGATTTGGGCATAACTTGGAGAGTGCTACCATAATGAGAGTGAGGTTCCCTCCTCCCGGTTTCTGAATGAAGCGGCTCCCCTTCACCCCATACTATTTCCTCACACTGGATGCCCCAGATGCCATCCGGCCCCAGAGGAGCTCCCGTGAAGGCAGAGGCCAAAGCACCTGCCTGGACCTTGTGGTTGGCAAAGAAGCTGCTAAGCAGGTGGCGACCCAAGCGCCTGGAAGGCAACCCACACTCCACCCTGGCCCCCCAACTTTCGCTCCCTCCCATCCGCTCGCTGGCGTAGCTCCCCATGCCCACAGTCCCCCACCACGGCACAGGACACCCGCCTTCCACCCAGCCAAAAACTAACCATCCCCCCGCGCCCGAAACGGACGAGGGCGGGAGCCCCAGGTTTTATAGAGGTTAGTTCCTCCCGCGTGTTTCTGCCCGGCTAGGATTTTAAGCGGATTCGTGACTGTGCAAATGAGAACAGAGATCTCGGGAGGATCTTTGCTTGACAGCTGCTAAAGCAAAAAAAAAAAAAAATAGTAACACCCTGAAGTAAACCCCGCAGTCCCCTTTCAACCCGCACACATTCAGGCAGCACATGGGACCTGAAGGAGACTCTTGCACTTGCTAAAGTCCACCCCGCGAGTGGGGGTCTCATCGCCCTCAAGGGCAGCTTTACAGCCCCGCCGCTGTGTGGCGTGCAGGGGGCGTGCACGAGGGGTGGGCCCCCCTGCCCCGGACTTTCCCCGGGAGTTGGATGCTACAGGCTCCGCCACTTACCCAAACTGCCGGCGAAACCGTCCATTTTGTGTCGGGAGAAGCGAGGGTCCGGGACCCCGGGGAAGCCACTCGCGCTAGTGGAGACGGTGGGGGAGGCAGGTTCATTCACCCGCAAAGCCGCGGTGGCGAGAGGCGGCTGCGGCTCCGCCCCGGGCTCATGAGCCGCGAGCGCTGGCTCCCGGGGATCCCCCAGGCTTCGCGACTGTCCCAGCGCCCGCCGCTGCTGCTGCTGCTGCTGCTCTCGCTCGCCGCCGCCGCCGCTGTCCGGGCTCAGTCACAGCTCCGCGACCCAGCACCGCCGCTGCAGCTCCAGCTCCTCCTGCTGCTGCTGTCAGTCCCGCCCAATAGCGCCCAGTGCTTTCGTGCTTCCGACTCCGCCTCAGCTGGCAGCCAGGGCTTCCCCTGAAGGCTGAGGAGCTCGCTGGAAGGGGAGCAGGCCGACCTGCCCTCCCGAGCCTGGGCGAGGGGCTGCTGTGCCCTGCACGGCGTGAGCCTCAGCTGCCCTCGTCGCGACTGACTGGTGCAGGCCTCCCTCAGGACCTGCCTGGCTCTGTCTAAGCAGCACTGGTACAGCTCATTGCTCCTAGGCACAGGTACACCACGCCGTGTTTGTCCTAGAGCATTACAGTGGCTCAAGGCACTGGTGCAGCTCACTGTCTGGGCACTCGCTTCCTTGTCTTTGGAGCCCTGCTGACACGGGAGCACCTGCTTTTTGATTTGCGCGGTAGACATCTCATTGTGCCTGGTACTGGTGTCTTCATGTACCTCATCTCTATTCACTTCAATGAGTCTATGCAGAATGCTGATTCCAGGCACTCAGGCACATCATCTTGAGGCACTTATGCATCTCCTTGTATCTTTGCAACCATGAACGTATCCACTTATGGTAAAAACAACGAGGAGTCCTTGTGGCACCCGAGACTAACAAATCACATTTTCTGCTTTGGCCTTTCTAATTTTGTTCCTATATGCTTGTGTTGTTTTTTGTGTTGGCATGTATAGTCAATGACGGCCAGGTCATCTGTGGTGATGTCATGGAGTCTCTTAGCCAACCAAAGATGGTAGAAAGAGTTAATTGTGGATGTTGCTGTATGAGAGGTTAGTGTCAGTGAGGAATCAGAAACAGCAGGTTGAAATGACTAATGGTCAACGTGTACCCAAAGGAGACTGTATTGTTGGCTGCAAACTGTTCAGAGTGCTTTCTTCTGCACACCAGCATCACCACTGTCTTTCTCAAGTTCATCTTCAGCCAGCTGCTCTTCATCTGTGAACTGATTTTGTGCAAGTACTGGGCCATCAATCTTGGTTGTAGTAGTATGGTCATATTGATTGAAAGATAAATAAAGCTGTAGCTGTGTGTGTCATCTGCATATTGCTGGCACTTAAGACCATGCCACCTTGCCACTTCAGCTAGTGCTGCACATAGGTGTTGAACAGGACTGGAGAGAAAATTGATCCTTGTGGGAGTCCACAAGTGTGGAATCTAGTGGCAGAGGTGCTCTTTTTCTTGTTTTAAGTTCACCCCCCCCCCAGAAGAATTTGAACTACTGAGTGAATTCCCCTAGGCATAATCTAATCTAATCTGCCACCTTTCTTAAGTGAGAGAGCAATGTCTCATAGTCAACAATAACAAATTCTGCACAGAGGTCCAAGAGGATGAAAATAGATGTCTGCCCACCATCCAATGACAGCCAGAGATTATCCATCAGTGCCATAAAAGCTGTTTCCATCCCATTCCTCATCTGAATCCAGATTATGCTGGATTTAGAATATCAGCTTCAATTAGGTGAGTCCTTTGGCTACTTCTCTATTATCTTATTCAGGAATGAAAGGCTTGATACTAGGCAGTAATTAACCCTAGTACAGCAGCACATGCAGCAGGTACAGCAACCCTGTGGGGGTGAGGGAGTTGAATATGAGATCCAGCCAGCAGGAACAGCTACACAAGTAGATTCAAACATTCCTGCCCACTGGTGATATCATCAGGCTTTCAAAATCAAATTTGATATTGTAGACTCAAGCCATTTATCCATCTCAAATGTAAGCCCTCCACTCATGCCAGATTCAGACATATCCCTGAATTTGTCTTCAAGGAATTTAGCTTCATAACTGGTTGTACCAGACTTTGTTACCACCAGCAAAATATTGTGGCATAATTTCCCCTTGCTTGTCATTAAATGGACTTCTTCAGCATCCAGACTATGCCAAGTCCATAATGAAAGAAGCTTTACAATAGAACCTCAGAGTTACAGACACCTCGGGAATGGAGGTTGTTTGTAACTCTGAAATGTTCCGTAACTCTGAACAAGACGTTATGGACTTCAGCCATGGGGTGTTGGAGCTGCAACTGCAGGATGGGAGGGTATCAGGGCTGAGGGAGAAGGGCTTCTAACCCTTGGGACACCAGAGGTCTGGGCAGGGCAGGATGGGTCTCAAGGCTTCTGCCCCTCAGGAGCACTGGAGCACAGGGCTTTAGACCTGCAGGGAGCAGGCTGCAGGCTCAGGGCTTCAGCCCAGCAGCTCTGTTCCTGGTTTCAGCCTCAAGGAGAATGCCAAAGCTCAGGGCTCCCCACAGCTCCGCTTCAGCTGGGGGGGAGCACGTGGGGGTTCAGGGCTTTAGCTACAGGGAGAGTGTTGGGGCTGAAACCGTCACTCTCCTCTTAGCTAGAGCCCCAAGCTCCAGCACCCACCCACCCCTTGCCCCACACAGGGCTCAAGCAAGGAACAGAGCCGCAGGGCTGAAGCCCCAGAGTCCTTCCCCCCCTCGTCCATCTTCAGCTTGGCCTGTTGTACATTTAAGAATTTCCGAAGAGCAAATATTATATGTCTTGCAGTGCCTAGACAGAATATGGTGAGTTCCAGCCTTTATATCATTGCTTTTGTTCAGTGCATTTAAGTCAAATTCTAAATCTGATTTGAATTTAGTGTTTTTTGTGGCATAGACAGCCAACATCACTGGGGTACAAATATACAATACACAGACCCAGATTTTTAGGAAGAAAAATATATATATTTCTTCAACTCTTTTACTTGACTTTCAAGTAGTGAATAAGTTATGATTAAAGAATAAAGGAACTTTTGTTTTAGTAGTAAATTTCAGACACACACAGACAGTGTATGTAAGAACTCCATAACCTGCTGGGTGATAAAGAGCCCTACTGTTTCAGGTTCAGACTATAAAGAGCACTTGAATTCCTCCAACCTTTGGAGTATATTACATATAACAGAAAAATTCAGTTGTTTATGGACATTGTTTTGAATTGTTTGACTTGTTCAGTTTCTTAGTTGACAATCTTTGTACAACTAGTATGCTTTAGCTTTCCAAAGATTTAACCGATGCATTGAATGTTGTTTTATTCTGGATGTTGGTAAATTTTGAATACGTAAATATCATGTTCCAAATTAGGTGGATGCCCGTGGTTTTACTATAAAGATAGATTGTTAACAGAACATGTAAAACTATGATGCTCTCTGATTCAAGGGTCTAATGCTAATTGTTCGGGTAAGTTACACTCCAGCTACTGGAATAAGAGATAACAGTTATGTCTGGGAAATCCAAACTCTTGCCTCCAAAAGATAAATTCACTTTGAGACAGAAGCCTCACTCACTATGGGTCTGATCCTGAAAAGGGCTCAGCTTCCGCTGTTCCCATTGACTTCAAGGGCTCATCTCCTGCCAGGGTGATGCCATGTGTTGGTTTAGTATAAAGTCTAAATTGCACAGATGAAATCAATGAACAAAACTGTGGGGCAGATCCTCAAATGTTGTAAAGCCATTGACTTCAATGGAGCTATGCTGATTTACACTAGAGGGGATCTGGCCATACATATGGAGTTTCATCTTACTAGAAGTTGTTTGTGGAAAGTTTGAACCACAGAAGATCACCACTGAAATATACAGTGGAGGCTATATACATTCCAAGAATTTTTACTCTGTTCTTGAAGGAAATAGGCTATTTCTCTTATTGCTTCATTTCTCTGGCATGTTCTCTTTTAGACTATACATTTTCAAACAATATTGCTTTGTGAGTAATAATTTCTTTGTGTGTTTTTTTTAATCAATGTAGTTTGGAAACCTTCATCTTGGGAATTGTTTATGACTTCTAGGTAGCTTGAATGTAAATTATTTTTAAACTAATTTTTCCACTAAGGAAACATGAAAATGGTTAACAGTTTTAAATTAAATAGCTCAAGTCCTTCGATGTGAGGTTGGGGGTTTGAATCTTTGAGACATTTAATGTTATGAATTAAGATTAAAAAAGAGGTCTGGTTCCCACAGAATTCATATCCTATTACTTATGAGGGTATTCAGTTTCTTCAATAAATCTGAAGCAAACTAAAAATGTCTGAAAGAACTTTGACTATCCTACTATTTTTCTGGAGTGTCTGTCTAGGGGGGAAATAATTTAATATCCATCCATAGATGGTTTAAATTACTCCTTGTGTCATTATAGAGGATTTTCTCTTCATCTCCATTACAGAGACTTTTGATGGTTCCTTTGGGAGTTGACTTTTTCCTCTCCATAGAAGAAACAGAAGGTTCAGTCCCCAAAAGCACCTGAGGTCAGGGACATCTATTTGGAAGACCTGAGCCTATCTAATTCCATTGGAGTTTTGCCTTTGACTTCAGTGGGGCCAAGATTTCACTTGATGAGTTAATTTTACTTCCCATCATTTACTCTTAACTCCTGAAAAATGATAATTGATAGGCTAATCTCCAGCTAATCTGGAGCTAAGTGACAATATCATTTTTACTTATGCACATAACTGGAGTTTGGATAATAGAAGGTTTTCAAAGTGGAAGAATACTGAATTTGTTAAATGTAATGATGAAGAAGCAGGTTTACTCCCATAGATTCTGATCAGGGCACGTGGTGCTACTATAATATAAATATTAAATAATAATATTTAGGATATTGAAGGAAGAACCATAGTCTCACATCTGTGCATGTCTAATGTTTATGGAACCTAGTCACAACAGAGGAACGTTCCACTTATATTGCAAAATATAAAAACAAGGCAGTGTGTCACACTGTTTCTTTAGAATGTATTAAAAAGGATATTTGATCCTCTGAAGCAGTAATCCATTTAAACATTTTGAATTAACAATACTTAACATCATACTTCTATTGCATTTTTATTTAAGTGAATTGGCAATAAAATGTACATATTAAATGGTTTCTCACAGAGTTCCAGTAGTAAGCTCTCAAGGGGAAAAAAGAAAAATCCCTTTAGGTTTTCTTGAAATAGTCTATTTCACATCAATGTAGGCATTGAAACTCCATGGGGTAAACAGCTTCTAATGGCTTTTTGGTCTCTCTCTTTTGTAAAAAGTAGCAACAGAATTGTCTTATAAAGCGAAAAGACCAGCGTATTTACAGAAACGCTAGAATCAAGATTTCAAGTGGTCAAATTGTGCTCTGAATGGGCTCAGTGGAGGTGCATGGAGCAAGCCCGTTTAGAGCAGTGCAATTCCATTGCTGCCTTCTGTGAGGATGTAAAAGGTATTAATGATTAATTATTATTTATTAATTCTATTGTCATAGTGCCAAGGAGTCCCAGTCATGGACCTCATTGCATTAGGCACTGTACAAATAGAACAAAAACGTGGGCAGATGTCTGACCTAGGGAATTATGTATTAACTTAGCTTTAATATTCACTCCTTTCTCAGCACATCATTACTTATTCATCAGTAAGCTAATTTTACAAATTAAAATTGAAATTTGTTGCAAAACTCAGATTCCCATCTGTGCTTGAATAACCAATTTTAATAGGATGAGTGGAAAGGACAAACATTTAAAACTTAGCTTTAAGGCCTAATTTTTCAAAAGTGACTGTTGCTTTTGGAAGTCTTAAATTTGGGGGGATGCAAGGCCCAACTTGAAACACTTTGATTTTCAGGAAGTACTGAGCACTCACTCTCTGAAAATTAGGTCCCTTTAAGGCAGTGGCTCTCAACCAGGTGTACATGTACCCCTGGAGGTACACAGAGGTCTTCTAGGGAGTATATCACCTCATCTAGATATTTGCCTAGTTTAACAACAGGTTACATCAAAAGCTCTAGTGAAGTCAGTACAAACTAAAATTTCATACAATGACTTGTTTATATTGCTCTGTATACTATACACTTAGGCTGACCAGATAACAAGTGTGAAAAATCGGGACACGGGTGGGGTAATAGGCATCTATGTAAGAAAAAGTCCCAAGTATCGGCTCTGTCCCTATAAAATCTTGACATCTGATTACCCTATATTCATTGAAATGCAAGTACAATGTTTATATTCCAAACAATTTATTTTATAATTATAAGGTAAAAATGAGAAAGTAAGCAATTTTTTCTGTAACAGTGTGCTATGACACTTTTTTGTATTTTTTAGTCTGATTTTGTAAGCAAGTCATTTTTAAATGCAGTAAAACTTGGGGTACACAAGACAGACTCCTGAAAGGGGTACAGTGGTCTGGAAAGATTGAGAGTCACTGCTTAAAGTGTCAAGTTGGGCACCAAAACCTGAGATACTGCAATCACTTGTCACTTTTGAAAATTTAAGTCTAAATGTTTCTTTTTCTGTGACATTTCTTAAATGTACAGTTTTGTTCATGTGTGGGACTCAAAAAAAATCAAATTAGTTTAAGTTTTATTTCTTATTTTCACAGTAGTCAGTTTGTAAAACAACAACATTAGGAAAACTTCAGTGCTGGAATAAGAAAAAAATATCTCTCACATATACACGTAGCTGTCAATTAACCCAACCATGCTTTTATAGGAACATTTTTGTGAAGCCATTTTGAAATTACTCTTGACTACATATTTGCAAGCATTGAAAAAAAGTACCAGCACAAGTGGGATAATGATAAATAGAGCAGGTCAAAATTTTAACATTGCCAACATTTTATAAAATGGGAAACATTTAAATTATGTTTTCGGGCAAAAACATTTCCCATTATTTGGCCATTTGTAGTTAAGTGTTTTTCAGTTGTGACAACATTTTTAATTTAATTTTTTTCTTCAAAAACTTGGAAATTAAAAACAAATCACAGTTCCTCCCCTCTCCCCGCCTTTTTTTTTCAGCCAGCTGCAATGATAAGTGGTCTGTGTTGTCATACAAGAGACCCGGCTTTGGATTTGCTTGGTCTGAATTAGTGTCTCCTTGGTGAAATTCACCCCCAGCGCAGAGGACATACAAAAGCTCCATACACTATGTAAACCTCCTATTAAGAGCTTAGGTAGGGAATAAGAGATACACAGGACCTTGTGCCAATATTTTGAATTGAGGTGAATGTCACTCTTTACTTTTAGGGAAAAATGTGCCTGACCTTGTCCTGTAAGAAGTAGCTCCTCTGTCCAAATAAGGAGCAGCATTAATGAGCCTCAGCCCTCCTTAACCAAAAAACAGCTCTGCGATGAAGGGACCTAATGGTAAAAGTTTAATACAAAGAATTGGGGTTATAATGGGGATATAGGGAACCCTTTGCCTTTGGGGTCAAACTGAGAGTAGCCCAGCATTTAAATGTGGGTCCAATGTCCAGAAAAAAACTAGCAATTCCTGGACAGTATCCATGTGGAGACAGCTGACGTAGCTGTCCCAGTTCACAGGACTACTGAAACACCAGTGGAGGAGGAGATGGCTCAGGGTGGACACTGGCAGCTGGTTACTTCTGTCAGCAGGCAGTGCTCCACCCCTGCTGCGAACCCTCCTGCTGTGGTAATAGATAACCGTTATGCTCTTCTTGGTACAGGAGAGAAGGAATCACCCCCAACAGTTAAGGAGGGGAAGCCTCGTACCCCTAAGGCTGGGAGGTCTGCTGCCACCACTGATAATAAGAAACGTAGGGCAGTGGTGGTTGGAGACTCTCTGCTGAGGGGGACGGAGACACCCATCTGTCACCCTACCGTCCATCCTGGGAGGTATGCTGCCTGCCAGAGGCTCATATCCGAGATGTTACAGAGGCATTGTCGAGGATTATCCGGCCTTCTGACTACTACCCCATGCTACTCATCCATGTGGGCACAAATGATACTGTGAGGTGTGACACTGAGCAGATCAAGAGTGACTACAGGGCTCTGGGAGTACGGGTTAAGGAGTTTGGAGCGATTCTTCCTGTCGAAGGTAGAGGCCCGGGCAGAGACAGATGCATCGTGGAGGTGAATGCCTGGCTGCGAAGATGGTGTCACCAGGAGGGCTTTGGCTTCCTTGACCACGGGATGCTATTCGAGGAAGGACTGCTAGGCGGAGATGGTGTTCACCTTTCGAGGAGGGGAAAGGCCTTATTTGCGCACAGACTGGCTAACCTAGTAAGGAGGGCTTTAAACTAGGTTCGACGGGGACAGATGAGCAAACCCCACAGGTAAGTGGGGAACAAGACCTGGGAGATGGGTCGGAAACAGGAGGGAGCGTGGGCTATAATGGCAGAGAGAAAGGAGGGTCAGGGCAAAGCTGGGAGGCAGGATCAAACCAGTATCTTAGATGTCTATATACAAATGCAGGAAGTATGGGTAATAAGCAGGAAGAACTGGAAGTGCTATAAATAAATATAACTATGACATTGTTGACATTACTGAAACTTGGTGGGATAATACACATGACTGGAATGTTGGTGTGGATGGGTATAGTTTGCTCAGGAAGGATAGACAGGGGAAAAAGGGAGGAGGTGTTGCCTTATATATTAAAAATGTACACACTTGGACTGAGGTGGAGATGGACATAGGAGATGGAAGTGTTGAGAGTCTCTGGGTTAGGCTAAAAGGGGTAAAAAACACGGGTGATGTATTGCTGGGAGTCTACTACAGGCCACCTAATCAGGTGGAAGAGGTAGATGAGGCTTTTTTCAAATAACTAACAAAATCATCCAAAGCCCAAGATTTGGTGGTGATGAGGGACTTCAACTACCCAGATATATGTAGGGAAAATAACACTGCGGGGCACAGACTATCCAGTAAGTTCCTGGACTGCATTGCAGACAACTTTTTATTTCAGAAAGTTGAAAAAGCTACTGGGGGGAAGCTGTTCTAGACTTGATTTTAACAAATAGGGAGGAACTCGTTGAGAATTTGAAAGTAGAAGGAAGCTTGAGTGAAAGTGATCATGAAATCATAGAGTTTGCAATTCTAAGGAAGGGTAGAAGGGAGTACAACAAAATAGAGACAATGGATTTCAGGAAGGCGGATTTTGGTAAGCTCAGGGAGCTGATAGGTAAGGTCCCATGGGAATCAAGACTGAAGGGAAAAACAACTGAGGAGAGTTGGCAGTTTTTCAAAGGGACACTATTAAGGGCCCAAAAGCAAGCTATTCCGATGGTTAGGAAAGATAGAAAATGTGGCAAAAGACCACCTTGGCTTAACCACGAGATCTTGCGTGACCTACAAAATAAAAAGGTGTCATATAAAAAATGGAAACTAGGTCAGATTACAAAGGACGAATATAGGCAAATAACAGGAATGCAGAGGCAAGATTGGAAAGGGAAAGGCACAAAATGAGCTCAAACTAGCTATGGGAATAAAGGGAAACAGGAAGACTTTTTATCAATACATTAGAAGCAAGAGGAAGACCAAGGACAGGGTAGGCCCACTGCTCAGTGAGGAGGGGGAAACAGTAACAGGAGACTTGGAAATGGCAGAGATGCTTAATGACTTCTTTGTTTCGGTCTTCACTGAGAAGTCTGAAGGAATGTCTAATATAGTGAATGCTTACGGGAAGAGGGTAGGTTTAGAAGATAAAATAAAAAAAGAGCAAGTAAAAAATCACTTAGAAAAGTTAGATGCCTGCAAGTCACCAGGCACTTATGAAATGCATCCTAGAATACTCAAGGAGTTAATAGAGCAGGTATCTGAGCCTCTAGGTATTATCTTTGGGAAATCATGGGAGACGGGGGAGATTCCAGAAGACTGGAAAAGGGCAAATATAGTGCCCATCTGTAAAAAGGGAAATAAAAACAACCCAGGAAACTACAGATCAGTTAGTTTAACTTCTGTGCCAGGGAAAATAATGGAGCAAGTAATTAAAGAAATCATCTGCAAACACTTGGAAGGTGGTAAGGTGATAGGGAATAGCCAGCATGGATTTGTAAAGAACAAATCATGTCAAACTAATCTGATAGCATTCTTTGATAGGATAACGAGCCTTGTGGATAAGGGAGAAGCAGTGGAGGTGATATACCTAGACTTTAGTAAGGCATTTGATACGGTCTCGCATGATATTCTTATCGAGAAACTAGGAAAGTACAATTTAGATGGGGCTACTATAAGGTGGGTGCATAACTGGCTGGATAACCGTACTCAGAGAGTAGTTATTAATGGCTCCCAATCCTGCTGGAAAGGTATAACAAGTGGGGTTCCGCAGGGGTCTGTTTTGGGACCGGCTCTGTTCAATATCTTCATCAACGATTTAGATGTTGGCATAGAAAGTACGCTTATTAAGTTTGCGGACGATACCAAACTGGGAGGGATTGCAACTGCTTTGGAGGACAGGGTCAAAATTCAAGTTGATCTGAACAAATTGGAGAAATAGTCTGAGGTAAACAGGATAAAGTTCAATAAAGATAAATGCAAAGTGCTCCACTTAGGAAGGAACAATCAGTTTCACACATACAGAATGGGAAGAGACTGTCTAGGAAGGAGTATGGCAGAAAGAGATCTAGGGGTCATAGTGGACCACAAGCTTAATACGAGTCAACAGTGTGATACTGTTGCAAAAAAAGCAAACGTGATTCTGGGATGCATTAACAGGTGTGTTGTAAACAAGACACGAGAAGTCATTCTTCCGCTTTACTCTGCGCTGGTTAGGCCTCAACTGGAGTATTGTGTCCAGTTCTGGATACCGCATTTCAAGAAAGATGTGGAGAAATTGGAGAGGGTCCAGAGAAGAGCAACAAGAATGATTAAAGGTCTTGAGAACGTGACCTATGAAGGAAGGCTGAAAGAATTGGGTTTATTTAGTTTGGAAAAGAGAAGACTGAGAGGGGACATGATAGCAGTTTTCAGGTATCTAAAAGGGTGTCATCAGGAGGAAGGAGAAAACTTGTTCACCTTAGCCTCCAATGATAGAACAAGAAGCAATGGGCTTAAGCTGCAGCAAGTGAGATTTAGATTGGACATTAGGAAAAAGTTCCTAACTGTCAGGGTAGTTAAACACTGGAATAGATTGCCTAGGGAAGTTGTGGAATCTCCATCTCTGGAGATATTTAAGAGTAGGTTAGATAAATGTCTTTTAGGGATGGTCTAGAGAGTATTTGGTTCTGCCACGAGGGCAGGGGACTGGACTCGATGACCTCTCGAGGTCCCTTCCAGTCCTAGAGTCTGTGAGTCCATGAGCTTGTGCAGCTTTTCATAGTCCACAGAGAGCTGTCTCAGTGAAAAACAGACAGCGTTCTTTAGGAATCCTTTGAAGGGATGTTAATCAACAAAATTTTGCCATGAAAAAAGACTATGTGTTATTGACTTCTACTGCCACGACAATTATTCTACTATTTACCCAGGAATTAATCAGAAAAGTAGTTGAACTGAATTTATCAGAGGGGTAGCCGTATTAGTCTGGATCTATAAAAAGTAACAAAGAGTCCTGTGGCACCTTATAGACTACAAACGTATTGGAGCATAAGCTTTCATGGGTGAATACTCGCATCTGACAAAGGGTATTCACCCATGAAAGCTTATACTCCAATACGTCTGTTAGTCTATAAGGTGCCACAGAACTGAATTTAATTATCTATCAATATATCTAATACATTTATAATATTATATATTATGCATACAAATACATACTCACATATATCTCCACAGAGAAGCTCTGTTCATGCTTTTATTCTACTTGAACCCTTTGTCAGTGAGAGGAAGTGCCTGACGTGTTGCACTGCTATTTGGTCTCTTGCTGTGAAATGTTGATTTTAAAACAGGCTGGGAGGCCACAGTTGACTCTGGAATAAAAATGAACAGGCATGTGTTTTAGCAGTTTTTTCTTTTGTCATGATGTTGTGCGCAGTTTAAGAAATCCTTCATAGTCTTTATGTCATATAAGCCAATGAATTTCAGCTGTCTCTTAAGTCTGCCCTCTTCCTTCAGACAGCCTCGGGATTTTTCTAGGTTCCATCCCTCTTTTCTCGTGCTCTGACCACCATCACTTTGTCTTGTCAACTGATAGGATGGCAAGTGAGTAACATTTCCTTTCAGAACTGATAATGGTAGCTGCAGGATTCAGGGAGCAGTGCAACTATGATCCACCATCTCAAGGACTGCTAGCATCTGCAACAAGCCCACAGGTGAAAACCATTGGCAGGAAAATGAAATCTAAAAAAGACTAACTACAACAAAGAAAAATTTCTTCCAGCCCTCTATCGGGATGGAAGTGTGCTGCTTCAGAGCATCTGGTACTGTCAGTTTCTAAATGAAACACTGATTTGGGTTCCAAGCACCTGATAAATCTGCCTATATATCTGTGCACTCAGATGGGGCAATTTAAATATGAATTAGTTTCAGATGAGCCATGCCAGATATACCGAACAAATCTGCTTTCATACATAATAATAATGTAATACAGGGTCACCAACATCCTTGCTAAAAAAAATTAAAATGTGGTTTAATATTATTAGGCAGAAATGCATTCAAATTAAGGTGTAAAAACAATTGTTATTGAGCAATACTTGGAAATTTTGATCGCTAGCACAACATATTAATTAATTATTCTTCTAAGTCTAATGTATTTGCAAAAGTATTTCTGAGTGTAACAAACACAAAGTTAGGGCTCAGTTCTACTTTACACAAGTAATGCAGGATTGTGCATTTAGACCTTACTCTTTACTAAGCTGTTCTCCCAAAGAAAGAACATAACTAACTGCTTACTACAGTAATAGAGACTTCTTTTGAAACTTGTCGACCTGGGCAAGAAGGTTTCTACCAATATATTGGACACATTTATGATGAAAAAGCTGACAAATGCAGATCTTTATGCCATTATTGCATTTACAAGGATAACAGGCAGATCAATGCAGAAATGATTTTAGCATTGACTGTAACGTACAATGTGATATCTGGATATATCTTTGTTGAATTAAAACCATTAAAAACATCAAAACCAATCAAGGAAATAAATATAGGGGATAGATTCTAATCAGTTTCTTATTGCACATCCAAAACAAATGAGTCAGAGATCATTTAATGTGTACTGTTTTGATTAGGAGTTCTAAAACTGAATGGCCCCACACTCATTTATGACGTCTTTCACTGTAAACACTACAGTTTGCAACTGTTTATAGAGGTATTTTGGCCCCCAAAGGAGCTTAACAGTTGCCACTATGCAACACATCGTGGCCACTCATGATGACATTCATAGTAGGCAGCCTTTTCTTCTTCAAGCCCCAATTTAGCAAAGCTTTAAGAACATGGTTAAGTTCCATTGCTTTCAATTGAACTGAGCACAACATGCTTAAGTGCTTTTCTGAACTGCGATCCCAAAGCATAGGCCCCTGCAGAGCTAAAGAAGGTTCATTATATAGGGCCTACACAGAGGTGAAAGTAAGCCAGTCCGGTCCGGCATAATGGTAAGAGCCGGTACACAGACAACCATACTGATGGCAGCCAGGAACCCCAGCGCACTGGCAGCAATTTAAAGGGTCTGGGGCTCCGGCCCTTTAAATAACAGACAGAGCCCCGAGGTAGCAGCAGCAGTGGCCGGGAGCCTTGGCGCCCCAGCAGCAATTTAAAGGGCCCCAGGGCTCTAGCCCTTTAAATCACAATCGGAGCTCTTAAGTAGCTCCAATGGCGGTGACAGCCAGGAGGCCCGGGCCCTTTAAATTGCTGCCAGGCCATGCTGAAGGGCTGGCTGGGGGAAGGTGGCCCTTTCCGCCCGAGGCTCCACTTCTTCCAGTTGAGGTCCTGCCCCCACCTTGCTCAGGACTCCCTGCATACCAGTAAGTCCCTTAAGTTACTTTTACCCCTGGTCCTATGGCACACACATCCATAGTCCTGGTCCTTTCCAGTAAAGGATAGTGAAACATAAGCATATTAGACAATTTATGATGGTACTGTCTTAAGGACAGAGTGTGTACTTAGGTTGAATGAGCTCATTATGAAAGAGATTTACCTGTGAATGAGGAATTAGTTAATACAGCACATTTGTTTTAATTTCCATTACATACCCCACATTTAGAAATTATAATTCCTGATTAATGACATCAGGAGTTGAACTTTGGCTCTTAAAGCACCAGACAAATGCTGTATAGTAGACAAATTTACATTCCATTTATGCAAGTCTTCCAATTAAAATGTACTCACAGAAAGGTACAGGATATACCAGAATTAATACATTATTTCACCCATTAATCAATGTACTTTGCTTTTCTGCAAAAATGACCGACCCTTCACTGTACCCCAAGAGGGAGCACATGTCAAAAAACTGGCAGAATCAACAGAAGTAAAGAAGAATTTTCCAAAGTAAATAAGTACATTTACATTTCTAAATATAAGAGCATGTGAGTCAGAGTTATTCCTTGAATTCTGATTACTTAATTCAATGAAAAAATAAATAAGGGCCTGATCCTGTGAAGTACTGAATGCCCTTGACTCCCAAGAATGTCAATGAGAGTGTCATGATCCACAGATGTTGAACCTGAAGCTGTGGGATTCCCAGTTGACTATTACCTCCCTGCTCTTACCCCACAGCTGACTAACCAGATGGACTATGAAACCTGAAGCTACATCAGGGATCCCTACCCTGGGTCCTGACTGGAGGAACACCAGGACTTCTGATTGATCAGGGCATCCTGTTTAAGGACAAAGAGAGGCAGAGGAAATTGTCTGGACCTCTGTGGGGCTATTACATTGGACCCTACCTTCTTTCCTGACTCGTAAGTCCAGCTTCCCTGCCTTGTTTCTGATCCTTGCCTCTGGTCTCCAACTCCAGCTCAGATCCTTGGCTTGAGTCCCTGATTCTAGCTCCGGCTCTGATCCATGGGTTGACTCCCTAACGCTATTTCTGGCTCTAACCACTAGACTTGGCTACCTATGTCTTGGTCCCGACAGCGAGCATCTCACAGAACTGACCCTAAAAGTCAATACTTGTGTCACATGGCACCTTCTCATCATAAAAAAGCACAATTTTTAAAAGACTCAACAATTCAATAATATTATCATAAACTCTTTTAGGTTTTTCCTGGTAAAGCTAATGGGCAAATTGTGGCAGACAGCTTCTAAAACAGGAGCAGATATAAGCTGCAAAATCAGCATTAATATTGTAGGTGCTGGTAAAGCACTGAAAGCCAACTCCCCCAAACCCACTCATATCATCTGGTTTTACAAGACTGGAATCAATCTGAATGAAGGATCTATGTGTAGAACCCCTTGCCATGTCAGGGAGTGTATGTGCATAAACATGCAGATCAAGATTCCTTATCCCTGGGCTCAAGGTCAGCTCCAGGGATTTTGCCACCCCAAGCAGCCAAAAAAAAAAAAAAAAAAAGCCACGATCACAATCTGCAGCTTTTCGGTGGGAGGTCCTTCGCTCCGAGCGGGAGTGAGGGACCCTCTGCCGAATTGCTGCCAAATATCTGGACGTGTCACCCCTCTCCAGAGTGGCCACCCAAAGCACCTGCTTGCTAAGCTGGTGCCTGGAGCCGGCCCTGCCTGGGCCACACCCCATAATGCATCCCTTCCTCTCTGCTCAGAGAGGGATTATGGACTAGCCCCCTCTATAACACTTAACAGGGGTAGTGAGTTTTGGCCCTGCACTTTTGCTGTATGTGAGTTTTATAGTGGGCACCTGTGCACAGCATCAAACTAAATGAGTCCCAATACCTGTTTAATTTCAGAAACACCATTAAAAACTCAGCAGATTGGGTGCCCAAGCCTTATGTCTTTGCTGAGGCCCTTTTAGTACAGAGTCCATTCTATGGGCCAAATCAGCACTTGGGTAAGACAGCACAATGCCATTGTAATCCATGGATTTTTTCCTGTTTACACCAGGACCAAAGTTGAGCCTCTGTGCAGTATTTAGAGGGGACAGAATTCCTGGTGTTTGAATTCACTAAATTTCCTCATGAAAACAGCAGATGGCAGCATGAGAGACACTACATGAGCAATTAATCACTTCAGCAGTGCCTCTGCTTTTCTGAGTGGGCTTTGGATCACCAAAAGTCACAATCCTTATTTGTTCATGTGGAACTATTAGTTGTATCAGAGAAGCACCTAGGAGTCCTAATCAAGGACCCTGACCCCATTGTGCTAGGCACTGTACGAATGTAGAAACAAAAGGATAGATGTCTATTCTTTTTCTTGGTATAAGCATGCCTCTTCATGGATAACATTCCTTTTTGGAATGAAAGGTTCATCAGGCTTTTTAAGAATGGACAATGTCAGTTATTCTTATCTCCTGCAAAGTCAAAAGATGTACAGATAGCTTCACTCCATGCTGAATACTTCAAAGACCTGCCCTGTACTTCAGTGTTGTGTGTTGCATTTCAGAATCAGGTGGAACACTCGTTCCACTCAGGCCATTCCTTTGGCTTATCAAACTGAAAGTCACATGGAGGGCTGAGCTTTGATATTTTCTTTCCTTGTTTATGCTAATTTGAAATAAGTCAGCTTTGGATACAACGTCATTTTAAGCCACGGCTCTCAGTAGAAGGTGATGCAGAGGTACACCATCTGTAAATGAGCCCATATAAAAAAAAGCCCCAAATATTGGGACTGTCCCTATAAAATCGGGACATCTGGTCACCCTACCATGTGGGTAGGTGGGGGACAGAGGAGCTATTTATACTTTGCTATACCTGATGGGGAGATGCAGCTGTTTTCCACCACTTTATGAAGCCAGAGCACATAAAAGCAGTGGCCAGGATCTGACTCTGAATCTTCCTTCTCCTAGCATGTCAGTGAAATCAATTAACAAAGGGGTAACCTGAGTATAGGGAGATCTTATCCATGATAAATAATTTGGCCTCCTGAGCTCTGAGGAGACTGTAACAAAAAGCTAAGTGGGACAAGCAGGGAGAACCAGCATGCAGTATATGAAAGTAGTCTAAATGAAAAATGTATCTCTACATGAGAATCAGTGATAGTTAGTCTTTAGCCTCTACAAACATCAAGTAACTGAAGCAGAAAGAGATTTGGCCATGAAGGAGATATAAAGATAATAGAATAATTTAAAAGGCCTTCCAAATTCCTAGCTGCTGCAGAGATGTGAGTTGGACAGTGTAACAAACCCTTACAACTGCAGAACTTCTAGACTAGAACTAATAGAATGATACAACAGAAACAAACACTTTGTGAAAACCATCTTATTAATGAAGGGCTTGATGTTGGAGATGCTGAGCAGCCTGGATGAAATGGGCCCAATGTTTTTGTAATCCGTTATTCATATCGCTATCTTTTTCCTGGTAGTGACCACTCTCTGCATCCCCTGGCTATCTCTTCTTCATCTATTCTTTTTCTTTCTTTCTTTTGCCAAATTTTATACAAGGGGCACTGCTGCAAAGTAGCTTTATGCCACTTGGAAATACCCTGAAGCAGATAGGAAATAGAATCTTAAGCTGCCTGCTTAAATCTGCTTTACATCCATTTTTGCAGCCAGAGCAATGTGTAGGGGTCCAACATCTTGCCCCAAAGACTGGTTACTGAAAAGAGGCCCTATTCACCATCACTTTGCACAGATATTTACACTGTACAAAGTAAGTACAACATGCTACCATATCAGTCTTTTACACCCATTTGACACTCACTTAGCTTTGGTGTAAAAATGACTTCACAAAGTGCAAGGCAGTAATGAATGAGGGCCAGAGTTTGCACATCTCAAGCTCCGAAGAAAGCGTATCAAGCCCAAAAGTATATAATGGTCCATCAATTTTGCTAACATAATTGCTTTTTCATTATTGTTAATTTTCTTCTTTTACAAATCATATTCCATTTTTTTCCTATTGCAAAACCTTAAGTAGGAGAGTCAATGAAACCACTCTTTTGTACAAAAGTAAGCATATTTTTAGTGTAATGTGACTAGGGGATATGAATAAAATGTACCTAAAGATTGTCTGCATTTAATTTTCATAAGAACTCTTATTGCTGGCAATTTTCTGTATCAATTTCCCTAGTTATTTAAATGATTTCAGTCTATTTTTTAGCTGAAATAGATGAGAGGGGCCATCTACATGACTTAGGAGAAAATTCACATTCCCCTTTTTGTATTCCTACTGCTCATAAGATCATTGCAAGCATAGTTATCCTCTTTCAAGTTACTTTCTGCAGAAGAACTTGAATCCCCCCCGGAATGCATGTGGTGAGCAGGGAAAGTCTATCAGCAATGAAGTCCCTAACCAAAAAGGGTGCCTAGTAGTTTCAAGACTGGATTCTGTCCTTGATTGATTTTTGTGGTGACTTTTTTTTTGGTGCTTATTCCAGAAAATACAAAGATCAAAGAAAATAAGAAGTCATGTTTGATTGGCTCTGCTCTGGTCAAAATCTAGATTTGTAAATTCTAATGTAACTAACATTTTGCAGGTGGCTTGTTTCATGTTAAAATTAGAGATGCATGTAGATTGAATTATCTAAGGATTAGAACCAGCTGCAGATAGCTCAAAACTCACTTTTAGTAGATACTCTATCCAATAAGTATCCACATTCTTTAATGTGGACTCTTATTATCTGAAATTACAGCAAATGCCTCATTCAAAAAATAATTTTATAATCTCCCTTAGTCTCTGATCCTGAATGGTGCTGAGCACCCTCAACTCCCATTAATTTAAAAGAAGTCAAATTCTATGAGGATATTCAGGATCAGGCTGTAAATTCATGGAAAATGGGCCTTATCTGTCAGGAAACAAAAAGCACCCCCATAATAATGTACAGACAGAGAATCAGGCCTAATGAATTTAGATCAGTGAATTTGGAATCAGAATCTGGCCCACAATCTGTAGTAGACACAACAGACAATGCGACTGACTTTACATATGCTTGCACCATGTGTAGTCATTTACACTTGCCTGAAGTAGGTGTGAAATGCTACCATTCAGACTTAGTAGTGTTTTATACCCACTCTGCACAAGTATCAATGATTACATAAGGTGCAATGTAAAATCAGGCTGAAGCAAGTAAACATTTTCTATACTGGCAAATCTAATGCAAATTATTTACTCCAGCCAGTCCTATGTATGAGAAATCTTTCAGTGGTGTATCAAGAAACAAAGCTTTACAGAAGAACACTATCACTATCACAACTCTGAAACAGGAGCACTTACGTTTGAGATCATTGACTAAATTTCTTCCTATTAAATATATTTAAAAGTTTTTTTAAAACAGCTAAAAAATAACTCCTTAAATGTATAAAAATTGTACAAATTCATCCTTTTCTCCTACTTAATTTAAAAATGTTAAAATGCATGCATGTAACAATTTCAATACATTATTTTAACTAGATATAAAAGGAACATTTCTTCATAGGTTGACTAACAACTAGTTTTTTCTGTTAGTGGGATTTAGTTTTTTAGGGCCCACTATCTACAAATCATCATGAAAATGGGAGGATGAAATCCACTCTGGCACTCTCAAAGTATTCTGATACTGGTGTCTGCTTGTGCTGGAATGACTCCAGATGCTGTGTGTAATGAAAATCATTTGCTGCAACATTCTGAATTCTTTTGCCAAGTTAATCTCTTTTTTGATATATTTCCCTAGATTTAAAATATATATATTTTGCAGTATTTTAGCAGGAACAGTTTACTTTTCATGGCTGCTCTCTCCAGCTTTTTAAATGTGTTATTCTCAATAGGCAAAGTTTAGACTTGCTAGGAAGAGGCCCTTTATATATTTTTATGAAGTTCAGCATATATTTCCCTATTTTGTTCTGCAGCAAGCCATTTATGGGAAAGTAAAATGCCTTCATTGAGCATGTTTTTCCCATAAGCTTGCAGTCCCTTTATAGAAGACTTTGATGCTTTTGAGAAATAAAAGTGGTCTTGAATAAAGAGTCATGTCAACTATTAATTGCTTGTACATAACATTGTGACCCTTGCCCTGACAGCTAACTAATCGTTTGCTTTGTGTATTATTATATTTTCTAATGAAGGGAAACAAAAAGGATTTCTTTGATATTTTTCTATATAAAGCAGTGTTGTGTTAAGACAAACAGCTAGATCCATTTGTGGTGTAAATCAGCATTGCTCCATTGACTTCAATGAAGCTACACTGATACTCACCAGCCAAGGATCTGGCCTTTAATATGTTTTTATTGATTGCCTCCTCAGCGGTTAGTAATAATGAGTGCATCCTGACTAGCTGCAGCCGAGTTCAGTGAAAATCATTATTCAGCTCTCAGTAGGGCTTCTTTCCCCCAAAGCGTCTTACTTTATCTCCTCTCCTGAATGTTAGTTCAAAAGGGAAAAGATGCCCCTTAGAAATTCTTGGCCACAATGGAAGAGATTTGGAAGACATTCAAGGCCCAATTTTCAAAAACAGCCTGCAATTTTGAAAGCACAATTATTTGCACATACCAAGCCTCACTGTTCTTCATGCTAACAACTTTGCCATTTGTGAATCAGGCGCCTAATATATATTAATCATTAAGGTTAAGATTTTGTCAGGGGTATTTTTAGTAAAAGTCAGGGATAGCTCATGGGCAATAAACAAAAATTCATGGAAGCCTGCAACCTGTCCCCGACTTTTACTAAAAATACCCTTGGGGTCGGGGTGGGGAGGGACAAACAGAGCACTGCCAGGGCTTGTAACTGCTCCAGTCCCACTGCTACTCCTGCAGCAGAGGCTGACCACCGCTCCTCCAGTCCCAGAGGGGCTAACCTAGCCCTGGGGGGCTGCTCTGGCAGGCTGGGATCCTCTGCTCTGCAGTCCCACGGATGACCACTGCTCCAGCTCTGCCCCAGAAGAAGTCACAGAGGTCCCAGAAAGTCACGGAATCTATGACCTCTGTGACAGAATCATATCCTTATTAATCCCTTGTTTCCTATGGTAATGCCTCAGGGCCTGACAGGAAAGGGCCCCACTGTGCTAGGCACTGTACAAACACAATAGCACAAACACAGATGGTCCCTGCCCGAGGAGCTTACAATCTAAACAGACAAAATAGACTCAGGTTGGGGAGGGGGTAGAATGCATAACTGGAGAAGACAATGGGATGGGAGAAAATGTCACATTACTTCCATATTTTTGTGGGTTTAGGAGTGGGGGTTACTTAGGAGGGGATCAGCTAAATGGAAAGAAAACTGATAGGAAGGGGAGTGAGGGGCACAAGCAGGGCAGATGAGGGTAAGAGGGGCAGGCGTGGAATGAATCAAAGGTGAGGAGGATGTGGGGGAGGGAGAAGGCTGGAGCAAACACCCAATCATTACAGGGCAGAGGAAGTCCAGTCAGAATGGTAGAAAGTTCTCTCAATGTTCAAAGGTCCTTGCTTTGGCTGCTCCTGCCTCTAGTGGCTAGAGTGTCTGCAGTTTTTCCCCCAGATAAAACCAAGGCAGTAGAGGACAGGGAAGCATCACCTGGGTCCTAGTGCCCCAAGAGTGTGGTGTCTCTCTTACACAGTTCTGGTTGCAGCAGGGCACTAGGAGGAGGAAATGCCCCAACTGGCCCATAATTTACCCCCTCCAGGCCAATGGGGGCTGCGGGAAGAGCAGCCAGCGCATCCTTCAGCCCGCGCCGCTTCCCGCAGCCCCCATTGGCCTGGAGCAGCGAACTGTGGAACCTGTGGATGTGGCCAGTAAACAAACCGGCCCGGACCTCCAGGGGCTTTTCCTGAACAAGCAGAGGCCTGACTTTGAGAAGCACTGATCTAATGGACAGGACTCTGAACTGGGAAGCAGGAAATCTGGATTCTCTTTCTGCCTCTGCCGCAAACTACTGTGTGACCTCGAGCAAATCTCATCACCATTCTGTGCCTGTTTCCCTTCCCACACTTCATCTGTCTTGTCTATTTAGACTGTAAATTCTTCAGTGCAAGGATTGTCTTATGCCATCCACAGGGTCTAGCACAATGAGGCTATTTGCTACTGTTATACAAATAATAAGAGCATTGTACAGGTTTCAAACCATATGAACAGCTGAGTAATAATTAATAACATCCAAGTGCAGCCTGATTTACCAATTTAATTTTAAATGTAGATATACATCAAATATCGAGATCTGTTCATATTCCAGACTTTAAAAAGCAAATAGAATTTAGAAAATAGTCTTTGAGATTCACTTTTCCACTCTTATCTCAGTCAATTATTGTGTGTCTAGGGTCCTGATTTTATAGGGACAGTCCCAATATTTGGGGCCTTTTCTTATATAGGTGCCTATTACTCCCCATTACCTGTCCCAATTTTTCACACTTGCTATCTAGTCACCCTATGCGTGTCACTGTTGTATCATACACGTGCATCATACAAGCACATAGCTTGTAGTAAAAATGTTAAAGTTTAAAAGTGAATTATAAAGCTGTAGAAAATAAATGCTGTGATCTGTTCAGTAATAGAATATAGGCATAGAGTTGAAATTACAAAATTAAAAAAAAAAACAAAAAATGTAACAACAAAGTATTTCAAAATCAGCTCTTCCTTGACTTACCTGCCAAGCTCTGAATTGTGTATTCATGGTGTTGTGTGCGGGAAGCAGGCGATGAGCATGGGTTCATCTCTGTCATACAAACCACATTTGTTCTCACCTCAGTGTCAAGAGTCAGCACTTCTAATTCAAATAACTGGCAACGATAAAATAAAAGATAAGACAAGTCTTCTGTGGCTCAATTGCAAATTTGGATCTAAAGTGGGGCATGGCATTTAGCAATTCTGAGAAGCCAGGAAGTTCAAAAAATTAGCTATTTCTGTTTGAGGAGAGAAAGTAAGTTTGGAACAGACACCAGATTAATAATAAGGTTGCATCCATAACTGATTATTTAGTTATATATATAGACAGATTTTCAATAATGGGTCTCTAAAATCAGTGGGAGCTGGCATGTGTTCAGCATTGTTAAAAAGGCACATGTCTAATTATGGACTTAGGCTCCTAACTTTAGGCATCAATTTTTGAAAATCTTGGCCACAGTCCCTAAAAGTTTGGTTGGCACTTTCACAGAACATAGGATCCTGTCCTGGTAAGCTTTCACTTTGGGGCTCTGCTAGTGCAAGCTGCTCCACACAGGTGAAACCCCTCTGCTTACACAGAGTCCAATTGACTAAAACAGGGGTCCAGGACTGGGAGCAGGGTATGTTTAGTCATAACACCATCCATAAAACATAAGAGAGCAAGAGAGAATCAGGTGGAGGTCATAGAATCATGGAATCAAAGACTTTAAAGTCAGAAGGAACCATTATGATTGTCTAGTCTGACCTCCTGCACAACACAGGCCACAGAATCTCACCCATCCACTCCTATATCAACCCCCTAACCTATGTCTGAGTTACTGAAGTCCTCAAATCATGATTTAAAGACTTCAAAGTGCAGAGAATCCTCCAGCAAGTGACCCGTGCCCCATGCTGGAAAGGAAGGCGAAAACCACCCAGGGCCTCTGCCAATCTGCCCTGGAGGAAAGCTCCTTCCCGACCCCAAATATGGCAATCAGCTAAAAACCCCTGAGGTCAGAAGGTGGCTGAGGATTGACAGATGATAGAGTGAAAGAGGAAAGGCAAGGTTGCAATGTACCCTGTGTTATCATGGCAGGAGCATTATTAGCTGCTCCATCAGCTCTATAACCAGCACTGTGTGCTTATGCAGGCAGCAGTGGGAGTAAAGGGAGAGCAGTGGGAAGATGAAAGGAACCATTAGGCTGTGTACAGCTAGCAGTGGGTGATAAGAGCAGCAGAGGAATGGGAAATGTTAGATACTGACTGGGATTATAAATTCCAATGGATTCCAGACAAAGTGTTATGACGGTGTGATTTTTTTAAAGAAAGATTTTTAATGAAACAATGTAACAAAAGACCACTTTCCATTAACAAACAAACAACCAGCCAATGAAACAAAAAAACCCACTCCCTTCCCTCAATCCTGGGTGTAACAACATGAAAAAATGTAGATGACCTTGGTATAAAGAATGAAGGCATTTCTCCAAAGCTCTATTGAAGTGGATGACAAAACAGGAAAACCTTAATGCAAACATTATAATGCAAATAGATGGCCTGATCCAAGATCCACTGAAGTCATTAGGAATTTTTCCATTGACTTCAATGGGCATTGGATCGGCTCTGTAATACTTAGAATACGAAACGTCTGGCACTCCCAGGAAAACAGGTGGATCAATCCATAACTGAGCAAAAAATGAACTTACGCATATTTATTGTGGACAGCTGCAGGCAAAATCCCACTGTTTCAGCCTCTTATGGCCTTTGTTATGTGCCTGCATTCCTTTTCAGTAACCACCTGTTATTTATCAGTTGTGCCACGCTAGCCTTGCCATATGAGGCAGAATTGGTTGTAACTGATATGTACACCACTCCAGCGGCAGGATCTTGCAAGGATGACTCCCAGTGAAGTCAATGACATACTGTGTGAGGAAGGACTGTACGATGAGAGACACAGAATGTAGCACTCTAATATAATCTGGTACTTGTTCAGAGTGAACTACTGTTAATAATGCATCTCTTCAAAGGAAAGACGTGTGTATAATAAAAAGAAATGAACCCTCAGATTGACCTAATTTGATATTGCTCTCTCCACTTGAGAGCCTAAGTCTGCAACCCTTTTTGGACTATTTTTTTAAAAATCAGTAAAGATATAAAGAATTCACTAACTGACTCATTCAGGCCAGTTCGCAAGGATCACATATGGAAGACTCAAGGCATCTAAGAATTAGTAATAACTAACTCTGACGTAGTACTTGTCATCAGTAGATCTCAAAGCACTTCACAATCTTCTAATGTATTTATTCTCACAACACTCCTGTGAGGTCAGGAAGAGCTATTATTCCCCTTCAACAGATGGCAGACTGAGGCTGAGTGACTTGCCCTGTTCACACAGGAAGTCTATGGCAAATCAGAGAATTGAGCCATATTGCCCTCACCACTGGACCATCTTTCCTCTTTGGATTAGTTGCCTGCTTTAGCTGCTTCAGCAAGGAATATGGCCAGCCAAGGATTGCCTGGCATATTCCATTCATGATTCTTGTACTTTGGCTGCTATGGGAAATACCCAGTCCTTATCCCGTTGAAACTATGTGCAAAACTTCCACTAGGAGCAGTATCAAGACATAGATTATTTTTGGGTTTTCACATGTACATATTGAGAATTTCTTTAGAGGAAAATAACCTCTAAATTAAAAACAAACAAACAAAACAAAACACCTCACTGAGTTTGAAATAAAAGATCTGCAGGATTTGGCAAAACTTGCAGATTTCCAGTGACCCTGGTGATTATCCTATCTTAGTCTATGCTCTTTCCAACTCTGTCATAGTCTCTGACACAACCTGCCATTAGAAAGAGAGAGGTCTCCATTTCTTATAATTTCTATTTATATTTAGCTTTTTGATAGGATGATATGGCCATGTCACTGCCCTTTTTTGTTAATTTGCCACATAATGGGCTAAGCCACTGAACTCAGCATGAGTCTTTCTGTTGACTACAATGGGTTTTGGATCAGGCCCTCACTTTTCACTTAAAAACAATAAGGGTGAAATTCAAAGTCAATGACAAAACTCCAGTTGCACCCTAAGTCTGTAGCCTTTATGGTTGCAAAGTCAACCTTCAAAATATGAACTGAGTTCAAAAAATCTAGTTATATTTGTCTGTCTGATTATTATTGTTTTTTAGAACCCCCCAACAGAAATTTCACAATCTCTGCAGCCGTGTTTGCTTGCCTGCTGAAGAGAAAACTAGTGGAAGAAATATTGCAACTATGTTTGATTTAATGGTACTTCTTTTAATTTTCACTCTTTAAAACCAGTGCTGGCGTTTTGCAGATTTTCCCTTCCTGAATCTGTCAGGTTAGTGCTGTCAGAATAGCTTGACAGCTGATGGCACAGTTCAAGAGAAACACAGATGGTGGCTGAAACTCTCATTTCAAACACTGAGGAATAGGGGAAAAGAAGAAAAATAGCAGGAAAATAAAAGATTTTAACATACATCTGCTAATTTGTCTCATTTTATTCCTTTCTCTTAACTTCTCCTTAGTCTTTTATCTGTATGGAAAATCCATCACAAATGCAACACCCCAGAATAAAATACACATAGGAGAGAGTTTCCCCCATAGGCCACCTCCTTTCCTAACTGTTAGCCCCTACCTCTACTCCCAGCTGTAACAGTAATCACTGGACTAACTAGCTCAACTTACCTCTTCATGTTCAAACCTCAGCTCTGAATAGCCTGCTTAAGGGAGTTCTTATTTCCTCTTACTTCCCCTCCTGGGTGCATAGTCTAAATCACAATCTAATTCTAAATGAATGAATAAATATTAGATATACTTCATCTGGTTGTTTTGTTTGCTTTGCAAACCTTTCTGTGGCATTATTTTCAGAGGAAGATCACAACTATCTCCAGACCATAAACACAGGCAAATACCTACCTTTTCGCATCTCTTTTTAGAGGACAGAGTACTTCATTCCCCATCAGCCCCAGATAAATTTCCAAGCCCATTTTGTTTGCTTTGTAGGGAAGAACATCGTATTGACAATTGTGCAGAATTAGAGTGATGAATGATGACATGAAAGAGTTAAAAATAAAGACATCTCTGTGAACACAATCAGGGCTGGCTCCATGGGGTTTGCTGCCCCAAGCAGCCAAAAAAAAAAAGAAAGCCGCAATCATGATCTGCAGCAATTCAGCGGGAGGTCCTTCGCTCCGAGCAGGAGTGAGAGACCCTCCACCAAATTGCCGCTGAATAGGTGAAAGTGCCGCCCCTCTCTGGTGTTGCCGCCCCAAGCACCTGCTTGATAAGCTGGTGCCTGGAGACGGCCCTGAACACAATGAAAAGCACTGCTGGGCTGACACTAAGCTGGGTTATTGAATTCTGAAATCATATCGGTCCCTGGACGTGGAAGAGAAAGGTATTTTCTCTTTCACAACCTAAAACTTACTTTCTTTGCTAGCTCAGAGTATCTCGAGATTTGTCTTCACTGCTCAAAACATGGGATTTTTTACTGCGAGATAACTAATGTAGATGCATTAGCTAGCTCACTGTAAAATCCTAGCTGAAACAAGACACTGCAGTTGGTGATGTAAACCACTGGTGGAGGGGAGATACAGAGTTGACCTTGCTTAGTTACTTCATGGTAAACACTACAGGTGCCTTGTCTGCACTAGGATTTAGCAGTGAGATAACTATTACTCATTAGTTATTTTGCTGTTAAACCCCTAGGGTGACCAGATGTCCCAATCGGGAAGGACAGTCCCAATATTTGGGGCTTTTTTTATATGGACTACTATTACCCCTCACCCCCTGTCCCGATTTTTCACACTTGCTGTCGGGTCACCCTAACCCGCCCGACCCCCTTTGTATCAGTGAAGACAAAGTATTAGTCACATCACCTGTAGAGAATCCAAAATGCTTATTGTGTGGTTTGGCTTTTAAAGTCTCTTTTAGCATTTGAGCAGTATCTAATCCTTTATCCCGATATACTGATACATCTTTGCTCAGAAATATCTTAAATATTTATCATTTTCCCCTAAACTCCCATTTCCAAGAGCTCCTTTTAAATATAGATGTCTCCTGATGATCCTCAATCAACATTTTTAAGGCGTGTATCTTATGGTGCTTAACTACATTGACTATGTTTATGGAAGCATTCTAGATTAATAGACGGACAAGCAGAAGTTAGCAGGCAGACAGTGCTGGGAGTAAGATTTATTCAGAAGATAACAGCTCCCAGGAAGATAAAATCAATCTCTCTTTTTCTCTCACTCCTTGTGTATTTCTGACTATTTACTTATTTATTTCAATTTATATAATATTTATCTCAATCTCTAGGCACATGTAACAACTACATTCAGACTAGAGCTGGATGAATTTGTTTTGGACAGGGGACCACAAACAGGGGGAGTTTGAGATGGGGAGAAGGCAATCCCCCCTGCTGAATGAACAAGGAGCAGGTACTAATCTTAGAATGAATGAGTTTGTTTGGCTGTTTGTGTTTTTCTTGCAGTTTCAGATTATTTAAAGTTATAGTGTCCATTGAGACTGTCTGTCTGGGAGTATGTAAGAGGAAATCGTAATATAATCATTATAGTTAGGAAGGACCACGTTGCCAGTGTCAGTACTGCTCCTGTCTCCTCCACCTGCATCTGGATCCAGACAGAGAACCTGACCATGGATGCCTCTACCCAGATCCTGGTGTGGATTTGCAGAGACTTTGGCCTGCATTTCCCACTCTCAGAAAGCCAGGCTGGGGGAACCGTTCAGTGTGAAAGGTGCTTGCTGATGGAAAAAGGCAAATATAGTGCCATCTATAAAAAGGGAAATCTGGACAACCTGGGGAATTACTGTCCAGTCAGCTTAATTTCAGTACCTGGAAAGATAATGGAGCAAAGAATTAAGCAATCAATTTTCAAACACTTAGAAGATAATAACATGGTAAGTAACAGCATGGATTTGTCCAGAACAAATAGTGTCAAACCAACCTAATAGCTTTCTTTGACAGAGTAACAAGCTTTGTGGATGCGGGGGAAGCAGTAGATGTGGTATATCTTGACTTTAGTAGTGCTTTTGATACTGTCTCACATGATGTCATAAACTAGGAAAATACAACCTAGATGGAGCTACCATAAGGTGGAGCATAACTGGTTGGAAAAACATTCCCAGAGAGTAGTTATCAGTGGTTCACAGTTGAGGTGGAAGGGCATATTGAGTGGCTTCTTGCAGGGATCAGTTCTGGGTCCGGCTCTGTTTAATATCTTCATTAATGATTTAGATAATGGCATAGAGTACACTTATAAACTTTGTGGATGAAACCAAGCTGGGAGGAGTTGCAAGTGCTTTGGAGGATAGAATTAAAATTCAAAATGATCTGGACAAACTGAAGAAATGATCGGAAGTAAATAGGATGAAATTAAAGAAGGACAAATGCAAAGTACTCCATTTAGGAAGGACCAATCAGTTGCACACGTACACAATGGGAAATAAATGCCTAGGAAAGAGTACTGCAGAAATGAATCTGGGGGTCATAGTGGATCACAAGCTAGATATGAGTCAACAGTGTAACTCTGTTGCAAAAAAAGCAAACATCATTCTGGGATCTATTAGCGGGAGTGTTGTAAGCAAGACACCAGGAGTAATCCTTCTGCTTTACTCCATGCTAATTAGAACTCAATTGGAGTTGTGTCCAGTTATGGGCTCCACATTTCAGGAAAGTTGTGGACAAACTGGAGGAAGTCCAGAGAAAAGCAACAAAATGATTAAAGGTCTAGAAAATATGACTTTTGAGGGAAGATTGAAAAAATTGGATTTGTTTAGTCTGGAGAAGAGAAGACCAAGAGGGGACATGATAAGATTTTTCAAGTACATAAAAGGTTGTTACAAGAAGGAGGGAGAAAAATTGTTCTTCTTAACCTCTGCAGATAGGACAAGAAGCAATGGGCTTAAATTGCAGCAAGAGCGGTTTAGGTTGGACATTAGGAAAACTTCCTGACTGTCATGGTGGTTAAGCACTGGAATAAATTGCCTAGGGAGATTGTGAATTTATAATTATTATAATAATTATAAATAATATAATAATAAATCATCATTGGAGATTTTTAAGAGAAAGTTAGACAAACACCTGTCAGGGATGGTGTAGATAATACTTAGTCCTGCCATGAGTACAGGGGACTGGATTAGATGACCTCTCAAGGTCCCTTCCTGCCTGTGATTCTATGTCATCAAGGTTTTAGCTCCTCCCCTGCAGATGTGCAAGCAGAGAAATTATTCCTTCTCCCTTCCTTACACACGCATGCAAAAACAGCCAGAATCTGGCCTTCTGTTTTTAATTATGACTAAATGCTATAAATATTGTGTACATTTTCCAGAAATGGCATGCTGCATATTTTAATTTAGAAAAGGCAGAGGCATCTAAAAATGTTTTGTTGGATGTTTTATGTAAGTTAGTGAACATTTGTTATTCCATGTCCTTCTGTGATTATTAGTCAGGCGCCTATGCATTTGCTGTTTGACACAGTGAATCGTTATTGCCTAAAGAAATCATTAGTACTTTTATATTTGCAGTGTGGTTACTAAGGGGAGTCTTACTCAAATTTCTTGACTACAGCTTTTCAAGACAAGATTTATATACCTAGAAGGAGAAACTGACATATGTTTGTTATTTCATTCCTAAGCCTGAATATTTTTAGCACCTTCATTTTTTGAATAACTTCTACCTTAGCTTTGTGAAACTTGGAGATACACAATATGTGCAAAGAATCCAGGAAATTAGTTATTTTCTTTCAACTAAGTATATGCTCTGGGCTGCACAGTATAGAGCGTGTATTGTGAGCTAGCTTAGAGTTGAGACTTAGCAATATGTGAGGGTCCATGCACCACTTGTCAAGCAAAAAGCAGAGAAAACCTGCAGAGTAAGTTTAGGCCATGGGACATACTGAGGAGGCAGTCTGCCCCCATTTCCCCTCTTCTTCAACTCAAGGCCCTTAAAACAAACTCTTCTCTGGTTCAGCTACATCCCTCTATGGGGCTGTATGTATTAAAACAACACATTCAAAGCCTGCATTAAGCTCTCAAATCTTCACCAAGTCCAAACAGCCAGGCTTTCCTACTGGTGTCTCCCACATCTTCCCTGGGCACTCCACAGAACCTATTCCTTCTCAGTAGTCTGTTTCTCTTCCTGAACATTCCCCACTATAGCTTCCTGCTGCTCTGTACCCAGCTGATTTTACTAATTAAACCCCACACCTCATCCCAGGTGAGGCAAGCAGGGCTAATTGGACGGGGCTGGCCAGCTTCAAGCCTCTGGCTCTGAAAGGGGCAGGATACCTTGTTACTAATCATAAGAGGAAATAACTTTTCTTTTAAAGGAACAATAAGATTTTCATGTATTTTCAGTAGCTAGAGTTCCAAAAAAACCATGCACTTTTGCAAAAGTTGACAACGTTTCTCTTACAATATTATGCAAGGGCAAGTGGCAAATAAGGATCGAGTTATTGTGGGCAGAAGAGCATAAGGAGGACTTCATATTAACTCTAGAAGCCATAGCTGCTGACAGAGTAAATATGGTGGAGGAAGAGCAAAGTTATTTAAAAAGCACACACTTGCAATGGAATATGTTGTAGTAACACTGCATTGCCTAAGTTTAACTATCCTGCTGTAGAATAGGATATATTCTATATCAAAGCTTCTGTCTCCAAATTCTAGAACTAACCGTCAAGGCTTTTGTATTCTCATGGGCATGTGGATTTGGGTGGGAGGTTGAGAGGAGGCATTAAAACAGGATTTTTAAGGCAAAAATTGACAGTCTTCCTCTCCTGGAAGAACAGCAGTTCTCCAAAATGTCAAACATACAGAGCTCAATGCTGAGTCTTGCTATGCTCCTGAAGCACCAATCCTGAGGCACAAAGGAGCCATGTAGCTGCCTTAACCAGCTGGGGACTCCCCCAATGTAAGCAGGGGTGTCATTTCAGAAAAAGTTCTGTGAGGATCAAAGCTGCATCCACATATAGAGCATTACATGTGATATCCTGCAAAGCTGGAATGGGAGAGAAGTTGAACATAGACCTATGAAAAGTCTGAGGGGGCAGCAAACCAAAGTCTGGGAGGTGCAACTGCCCTCATGACACCATAGCAAAGGATGCCCCTGGAAGTAGGGGATAATCCCCAGGTGGCGTAGAGTTGCTACAACCAGACCAATGTTAGCTCCCAGGAAATGGGGTATGGTGGGAGCAGGCCAGGGCCATGGATGGAGGGCAACTGGCAGACAGCCACCTAGGGGATATTGTGGCCTGGGTATAGTTTTAAGCACTATTGGGGGTTGCTCAACAGTACACCGGGCGCAGAACCAGCCCCCAACTGTCCCTGGGAATCAAGAGCCACAATCAGCTTCACTGGTGACTCCCCAACTTCTGCTGTGTCTAGGGCAGGGGTCGGCAACCTTTCAGTGCTGTGCTGAATCTTCATTGATTCACTCTAATTTAAGGTATTGCATGCTGGTAATACATTTTAACGTTTTTAGAAGGTCTCTTTCGCTAAGTCTATAATATATAACTAAACTACTGTTGTATGTAAAGTAAATTAGGTTTTAAAAATGTTTAAGAAGCTTAATTTAAAATTAAATTAAAATGCAGAGCCCCCTGGACCCGTGGCCAGGACTTGGGCAGTGTGAGTGCCATTGAAAATCAGCTCGCTTGCCACCTTCGGCCCGCGTGCCAGAGGTTGCCTACCCCTGGTCTAGGGGAATCCAGATGGAGGCTATAGCAGCAAGCAGAGAAGTTTTCCACTATAGGGAAGAAGATGTGGAATTCGGAACTAAACAAGTTAAAAAATCTGGCCTGGAAAAAGATGTTTGGCAGTAAAGAGCACCCAGACAAAGCACTAGACTTGTATAGAATTGTCTATAGTAATTGGGGTAATAACTCCCATGGCAGTGTCCCCATAAGCTGCTATACAGAAATCATTTTTAAAGTTAGTTGCAAAAAATAAAAAGACACAGAAGGGAGAACTTATTTTGTATTCTCTGGCACATGCTGCTTGAGAATGGTTTTATGTGGCAATTTCTAAGGCCTCCAGGATTTCTTCTTTCCCCTCCTGCTAGTTGGTTTTCCTCTCCATCCCCTTCATAGCCAGAGGGCAAAATAAATCCTGATGACACGCCTCTTCTTCCTGAACTCATTTACACTAGACAGTCTTGTATAGAGCAGTCCATGCCAAGGTGGCAAAAAAATCCAGAGCCCTCTTTTACACTAATTCTTGCATATCCCTGGCAGTCTGGTGGCAGGTGCATCACTGGTGACAGACAGATAAACATTTTTCTGCTGGAGATGCATCCAATGAGATTTGTATTAAATTGTTGCCTATTGTTTTGACACCAGCATCCTGCTATGAAAACATCATCGCCCTTTTATTAACATATAAATGCCAGGCCTGGCACAGAAGAGGTCAAAAAGCATGCAGGGCAATACTATCCCTCAGGAATCTCAGCCAAACACCCAGTTTCCAGAAAGCAACTCTGTTTCAAGAATTGACTCCAATCAAAGAACAAAGTCTCCTGCTGCTTGCACACAGTGCTTAATTTGTAATGAAAGAGGTGCCAGGGCTCAAGCAATTTTTTTGCTTTCATAACTGATGTGGCAAGCCCAGAGGGGCTGGGGCTATGAACTGCCAAGCCTAGAGGTGCCAGCACTCAGCCCTGGCAAGCCCTGGCCCAAATTAAGCATTGCTTGCATGGCTCTGTCTCCAAGGACACTTTCTCTACACACAAACCTTGCATATCACAGCATGTCTTCCCAAGACTGAATATTTGCTTGCTAAGAAAAACTACTTAGAAGACTGCGTATAACAGATTACCTTGTGGCACCTACCACAACAATATATATGCTGCATGATTTATATACACACATATAGTGATGGCCCTGAAAGGATTAATGTGAACATGAGGCCAATTAACCCACCTGGCTGCACCTGGAGGGACACCAGGCTTAATTAAAGATGAAGCGGAAGGAGTTGGGTGGTGACTATATAGAAAGGAAGCTTAGGTTAGAAGGGGATCTGCTGATATAAATGTGGAACTACATAATGAAATTGGGGGGGGGGGAAGAGAGCTAAGTGTATATGTAATAAATGGGAGCAAACACTGCCAAATATCTACAGATGGGTCTAAAGATGAGAGAACTGGGAGAATGAGGACAGCGTTCTCCATCCCAATGCCTGAAATACAAAAAATCCATGAGGCTATCAAATTTTGTAAGTTTTTTATAAGGACTGAACTGACATAATATTGGCATTAGATTGGATCCTGGATATGTGACTTACCTCCGTTGTCATCTTTTCAGAATCACTATCAGGACTAGTGGGGATTGGAAATGGGAATTAAGATAGCAGAAGTGACATAATTAATGAAATCTTGTTACTAACAGAATTGTCACAGGTGGCAATAATCATTGAAATAACATTGATCCCAGTGCATGTTGGGATAGTAAGAAATGAGGTGGCAGACAAAGTAGCAAAAATGCTGTAAAAATTGGCATAGAGATTATTCTGTGTAAACAGAAGTTTAAAAACCTAATTAAAAATTAACTAAGAAAGGAGGTGGCAGGAAGTATGGATGAAAGAAACATGGAGGGAAAGATTTTTAATGAAATATGCCTGTAGTGGGGTGGTCCCCTCCCGCTCCTGCCTGGAAGGGCTTAAAAACAGCCCTGGCAGAGGGCTGGGGCTGAGAGAAAAACTGGGGTGATTGGGAGGCAGCCTCAGCTGTAGGACATGCCACAAACAGACCCAGCTGGCTCTATAAAGGTCAGGGCAGCCAGAAGTTCAGAAGGCTCTCTCTGCTCTGAGAGGGAGCAGTGGCTGGCTGCCTAGCAGAAAGGGTACTCAGAGTGAAGCAGAGCTTGGGAAACCCAGGGGAGCTCCTGGCTGGTAACTCACTCCCAAATTTAAAATCAGCATCACTGTACCTGTTTTTGCTTTACCTTTCTTGATAAGGACTAGCTTGTGTGCATGCCCAAGTAGATGTGGGTGCAGGATGCCTCCTCTCTTCCTTTTACCATTCAACATGCATGGACAGTCACAACTAGAGCTGAGCAAATAATGGATTTTTTTGGTTCTGGGGTGCAAATACATAAATCCACCCCCCTACCCACCCCCAAAAAATCTGGTTTGATTCTAATGAAAGACTTTGAGGGTTTTTTTTATCAAATTGAAAATCTCAAATTCAACTCAAAATGTTTTGGTCAAAAATTGTTTTCAATTTTGTTGTATTTCAAGTTGAACAAAACATTCTGTTTGAATACTTTTTTTGAGTTTCTTAGTTTAATTTGGCTGTTCTGGGTATTTCCCCCCCTTTTTGTGAGATATAGATATAAATATTTGGACAGATATGATATTGAAACAAAATTGACTTTTTCAATTTTTCCAACTGAAATGTTGGTTAAAAGGTTATTTTAAATGTCAGCATGTGGGGCTCAACCTCGAACCCTACCATGCTTCTGATGCATGGATCTTGAGGTGTAAGGGGCTATGTAGCTGATTTAAACAGTTAGGGATTTTCCCCAGTGTAGGCAGAGACATTATTTCAGAAAAGTTTGGGGGTGGAGGAAAAGCTGTGTCAGTACGTAAAACATTATACATAATTCAATTATGTCCTGCAAAGTCTGTAGGGGCAAAAAGTGGAGTATATAGATCAAGAAAAGCCTGGATGGCAAATAGGTTTTTTGGAGGCAACTACCCCCTCCTTGTTCCACAGCAAATGACATTCCATGAGATCCTCGAGGGACAAGCTGTTCTGGAGCAATACTGAAGGTCTGTAGAACTTCATATAAACCCAATGCAAGCCAGTTCCTTCCAGGCACAATCTGGCCCTAATGAGGAGGAGCTACTTGTTTGAGCTCTCCAGCAATAATGCTCCTGCAGTTGGTTAACCTTGTCCTCACCATGCAGTGACAGGGCGAGGACCATCATTTTTATCTGTTTTATATTTGTTGCCTTTTAATTTCATTATGTTGCTCCTTATTCTTGTGTTATGGACAAGCTCTTGGATAGACTTTTCTATACAGTTTATTGTTTTTATATTTTCTTATTTCCCTTTGTCTTCACAGACTAAATACAATTAGTCCTTCTAATCTCTCCTCATATGGAAAGCCCTCAGGATTGTAATCCTTTCCATTGCCCTGCTCTGGACTTCTTCCTGCAATGTTCTTTGTTTAGATCAGATTTGCCCATCATTAGCAGAAATACACCAATACAAAAAAGTAGCTCTCAGATAAAAGCTCCTGTGGTGGTATTTGCAAACAGATTTTTAAGGTTTTGGGGGATAATTTTTGTTTGACCTTTTTCCCCTCTCCCCTTTTATTTTTCCCTCTTCTTCAGTGGCAACCTTTCCCCCCCACCCCTCCAACACTCCCTGAGACTGTTTTGTTTGTTGTATGAGGGGGAAGTCAAATGAAACAAATTTTCCATGGAAACTTTTCATTTAGATACAAATAACTTTCTGTCCAAGGGAAAAAAAAAGCTTCTATAGAATATTTTTAACTAGTTTTATAAAATGCCTAGTGTCGATGCTAACTTGATCTGGGTAGCTCAATAATCATAGTGATGCTACTGTGTGTTTTAGACTGACCTGCAAATGACTGGTAAAAATAAATGTGATTGACATAAATTCAGGGTCAGAGAAAGAGCAGTGTCTTCAAATAGATTATACAGGTCAAGTCATGTGAGTGCTTCTAGTGATGCTGATTAATGTTGTCAGCTGTTACATTAATGTGTTGCATAGCATGAGAGTGCACAGAGCAGAAGTTGAGAGTATCATCTAAGGATGTGGACTGTACTTATTTGAAATGGTGTGTGTTTGACTAGCAGAGTTGGTGGATGTCAAGGCGGTCAGTAATGACACTTATATTGCCATTATTTTGCTCTCTACCACTTTTGGGACTTACTGAATAAGACACAAACTCAGTATTGACAACTCAAGCATTCAAAAATACTGAGTCAGCCCCACAAATCTTGAATTTTTTTCAAAATGTGGGGTTCTTTTTGATTGCCAACATAAGAATGGCCACACTGGGTCAGACCAAAGGTCCATCTAGCCCAGTATCTGGTCTTCCAACGGTGGACAATGCCAGGTGCCCCAGAGGGAATGAACAGGTAATCGAGTGATTCATTTCCTGTCACTCATTCCTAGCTTCTGGCAGACAGAGGCTAGGGACACTATCCCTACCTATCCTGGCTAATAGCCATTGATGGACATTGTGATGGGTTGGATCACAGAACCCCCCTGGGAGCTGCCACCTGATGTGCCCAGACTCTTCTACCCCAATTTTCCTGCCAGCTCAGGACTCCAGCACCCTGTCTTGCTGAGCCAAACACTCCCGTCTGCTCCAATGAAGACCCAGGGTCTGAATTACTTGCCCCAAAGTTGCAGATTTACCTGAAAGCAGCTTACAGAAGTGCTCCTGTTTTTAATACTCAGATGCCCAACTCCCAATGGGGTCTAAACCCAAATAAATCCATTTTACCCTGTATAAGCTTTATACAGGGTAAACTCATAAATTGTTCGCCCTCTATAACTCTGATAGAGAGAGATGCATAGTTGTTTGCTCCCCCAGGTATGACACACTCTGTGTTAATTAATGAGTAAAAAGTGATTTTATTAAATACAGAAAGTGGATTTAAGTGGTTCCAAGCAGTAACAGACAGAATGAAGTAAGTCACCAAGCAAAACAAAATAAAATCTGCAAATCTATGTCTAATCAAACTGAATACAGATAAGATCCTCACCAGTTCCAGAATGCTCCCTTTTACAGACTAATCTCCTTTTAGCCTGGGTCCAGCAATCACTCACCCCCTTGCACTCTGTCCTTTGTTCCAGTTTCTTTCCAGTATCCTGGGGGTGGATGGGCTTTTTCTTTAAACCCCTGGGATACCCCTCCATTTTGTCTTCAGCTGGCTAAATAGACTTTCTCTTGTGGGTGGAGACCCCCCTCTCATTCAAAGTCCAGCTCCAAGATGTAGTTTAGGAGTCAATTGGGCAAGTCATATGTCCATGCATGATTCGCAGTTTTTACAGGTGGCATCCACTATTTACATGCTACCTTGAATGTCTTCAAGTAGATTTGCTGTGTGATTGGAACATTCCAAGATCCATTGTCCTTTAAGTGTTTCTTGATTAGGTACTTAGTCCCTGGAGAAAGGAATGTTGAAATTGACCAAATGCTCTACTAAAGTTATTTAGATATCAAGCCAGTGCACAGTCAACATTTGTCATGGTACAATTCCCCACTCTGAACCTTAGCGCCCAAAAGATGGGGTACCAGCATGAATTCGTCTAAGCTCAATTACCAGCTTAGAATCTGTAGCGCTGCCACCAACCAGGAATTCCAGTGCCTGGTACACTCTGGTCCCCACAAAACCTTGCCCGGGGACCCCCAAGACCCAGACCATCTGGATCTTAACACAAGGAAAGTAAACCCTTTCCCTCACCATTGCCTTTCCCAGGCTTCCCCTCCCTGGGTTACCCTGGAAGATCACTGTGATTCAAACTCCTTGAATCACAAAACAGAGAGGACAATTCACCTTCCTTCCTCCTTCTCTTTCCCCCTCCCAGACTCTTCCTGAGAGAAAGTAATCCTGGCACAGAGAGAAATCAGCCTCTCTCTCCCTCTTCCCTCCTTTCTCCTCACCAATTCCCTGGTGAATCCAGACCCAGTCTCCTGGGGTCTCACCAGAATAAAAAAACAATTAGGTTCTTAAACAAGAAAAGCTTTTAATTAAAGAAACAGTAAAAATTATCTTTGTAAATTTAAAATGGAATAGGTACAGGGTCTTTTAGCTATAGACACTGGGAATATCCTCCCAGCCTAAGTATACAAGTACAAATTAAAATCTTTTCAGCAAAATACCAATTTGAACTCCTTCCAGCCAAATACACAATTGTACTTCTTCCAACCAAATACACATTTGCAAATAAAGAAAACAACCATAAGCCTAACTCGCTTTATCTACCTAGTACTCACTAGTCTGAACTTATAAGAGCCTGTATTGGAGAGAAACCTGGTTGCACATCTGATCCCTCTGAGCCCCCAGAGTGAACAACAACCAAAACTAACAGCACAGCACAAAAACTTCCCTCCCTCAAGATTTGAAAGTATCCTGTCCTCTGATTGGTCCTCTGGTCAGGTGACAGCCAGGCTTACTGAACTTGTTAACTCTTTACAGTCAAAGAGATATAAAGTACTTCTGTGCTATTAACTTTTCTTATCTGTTTATGACAACATTCATAACTTTGAATACAAAAATGATAATGCATACAAATAGGATTAATCCATTCAGTAGATCATAACCTTTACGGAGATATGTTACATGGCATATGTAGCATAAAACACATTCTAAGCATATTTTCATAAAGCTTTATGGGGAGGTACCGTCACCGACCTATCCTCCATGAATTTATCTAGTTCTTCTTTGAACCTTGTTATGGTCTTGGCCTTCACCACATTCTCTGGCAAAGAGTTTCACAAGTTGACTATGCATTGTGTGAAGAAATATTTCCTTTTCTTTGTTTTTTAACCTGCTGCCTATTAATTTAATTTGGTGACCTTAGTTTTTGTGTTATGAGAAGGAGTAACTAACACTTCCTTATCTACTTTCTCCACACCAGTCATGAATTTATAGACCTCTGTCATATTCCCCCTTAGTCGTCTCTTTTCTAAGATGAAAACTCCCAGTCATATTAATCTCTCTCCATCCAGAAGCCATTCCATACCCCTAATCATATTTGTTGCCCTTTTCTGAACTTTTTCCAATTCCAATATATCTTTTTTGAGATGAGGCGATCACATGCACACAGTATTCAAGATGTGGGCATACCATGGATTTATGTAGAGGCACTATGATATTTTCTGTCTTATTATCTATCCCTTTCTTAATGATTCCCAACATTCTGTTTGCTTTTTTGACTGCCACTTCACATTGAGTTAATGTTTTCAGAGAACTAGCCACAGTGACTCTAAGATCTTTCTGGAGTGGTAATAGATAATTTAGCCCCCATCATTTTATATGTTTAGTTGGGATTATGTTTTCCAATGTGAATTACATTGCATTTATCAATACTGAATTTCATCTGCCATTTTGTTGCCCAGTCACCCAGTTTTTAAAAATTCTTTTGTAGCTCTTCGCAGTCTACCTTGAGTAGTTTTGTATCATCTGTAAATTTTGCAACTCAGTGTTTACCCCTTTTTCTAGATTATTTATGTATATGTTGAATAGGACTGGTCCCAGTACAGACTCCTGGAGGACACCACATTTACTTCTCTCCATTCTGAAAATTGACCATTTATTCCTACCTTTTCTTTCCCATCTTTTAACCAGTTACCAGTCCATAAGAGGACCTTTCCTCTTATCCCATGACGGCTTACTTTGTTTAAGAGCCTTTGGTGAGGGACCTTGTCAAAGGCTTTCTGAAAGTCTAAGTACGCTATATCCACTGGATCCCCCTTGTCTATGTGCTTGTTGACCCCTTCAGAGAATCTCACTAGCAGATTGGTGAGACATGATTTCCCTTTACAAAAACCATGTTGACTCTTCCCCAACATATTATGTTCATCTATGTGTCTGACAATTTTGTTCTTCACTATAGTTTCAACCAGATTGCCCAGTACTTAAGTCTGGCTTAGTGGTCTGTAATTACTGGGATCACCTTTGGAGCCCTATTTTTAAAAAAAAAATGGTGTCACATTAGCTATCCTCCAATCATTTAAATCTGCTCCCAAATGACAGGTTACAGACTAGAGTTAGTAGTTGTGTCATTTCACATTTGAGTTCCTTCAGAACTCTTGGGTGAATACCATCTGGTCCTGGTGACTTATTACTGTTTAGTTTATCAGTTTATTCCCAAACCTCCTCTAATGACAACTCAATCTGGGACAATTCCTCAGATTTGTCATCTAAAAAGATGGCCTCAGGTTTGGGAATCTCCCTCACATCCACAGCCATGAAGACCAATGCAAAAAATTCATTTAGTTTTTCCACAATTGCCTTATCATCCTTGAGTGCTCCTTTAGCATGCCCACAAGGGCTAAGCTTTCTTAAGAGTTCCAAGAGCCTGGTGTATTCATATGATTCCGGGAGCTGGGGCCCTAAAAAGTCCAACAAATACTGCAAAACTCATGATAAAATTGCAAGAGCTGTCACACCGCAAACCCTTACCCTGTATATTTCCAAATTGTGATCTTGAGAGAGTAGAGGATGGTAGGAAATACAAGGATTCATATAGGTTCTGAAAATTCAGGATGAAGTTAAGAAAAAAGCAGAGTATTGAAAGAGCACGTGAAAAGTTTTAGAACAGGAATCGGCAACCTTTGGCATGCGGCCTGTCAGGGAAATCTGCTGGCGGTCTGGGACAGTTTGTTTACCTATTGTTTGTTTGTCTATTCCCCCCCCCTTTTTGAGTTGTAAATTCATGTCCCACCCTCCCTCACCCTCATTCCCATCTGCTTCTATGATGGATGTAGCTCAGCCAGACCCGAGAATCATGGCCTCTGCCTTTAGTGGAGTTACACTAGTTTTACCCTAGTGCAATTGAGACCAGACTGTGGCCCTATATATTTTTACTTGTGTGACTATTAACACATGAGGTTGTCAAAGGTAATAGAACGTTTAAAACTCACAGTAGTTTATTTTTTTCATTTATGCTGCTTATTTACTTTTTGCTCAGCACAGACAGTGATGTTAGGTCCATTTCTAGTCAGTTTCACTTTCTGGTTCTTGTGCACTAGTGCAATGCTGCCGTGTTTAGTTTTCCAGCACTGGAGGGGAATATTTACCCTGAACTAAACTGCTTCATTCACTTTTTTAAATGCAATGGAAATATTTTGTTTAATACTGGATTTTATAAACACCCCCTTAGTTCAAAATATACATTTTTTTTGTTTTAAACTGTTTTAGGCTCCATTAGTTGAATGGCATAAATGCAAAACTCAATTATGACATAAATTTTACTGTCAAACTAAGGACACTCCAAGATTTTTTTTCATTGTTGTTAATTCACTGTGTCTAGGAGTGTCAATATGCTCTATATACGGCACCATATGCAATGGTACTAATTGATCCAAAGCTTATAATGCACAACTAAGTGTATTCATGATGGTATGGCCTTATCCCTAAATTTCTTGACTTTATAGAGCTACATCATTTTAAACAAAACAAATACTAGCATGTGTGTCCTTCTACATTTTGATGCATAAAGAACATTTCAGATGAGTTTATTGAAAGATTTTTTACACCCGCAATATCAAATCTTACTTTTACTTGCCTTTTCTGGAGGATCTTCTGTAGGACTATAGAATAGGTGGGGTTGTGACATCTCCCTAGACTGAAAGGTGGGCTGCATCTTCCCAGCATTAGTGGTTGAGGAAAGGAGCATCTGATTCTGAGTTTCCCTGTTCTTGCATTGAAGGAAGCGAAGGGAGGGGCAGGGTAATTGTGGGTTGATAGCAAGGTCAGGGGTCCACCTGGGCATAATCAACTACAGAATTGGGTCCTATAATGTTCATCCTAACGTGCACAACAGCAGGTGGTCAAACGTAGGAAGTCTGCCATTTTAATGATCTGTCTCTTCATACCAAACTCGTCACCTTGGTCTCCAGTCATAACAAATTGGCATAAATCCAGATGGAGCTGATCTCGCTGGGAACTTGTACACTTGTATGTCAAGTGAGGGTGGTATTATCTCTAGAAAGAAATGTTTTTTTTAATCAAACTAAAGATCTCATGGGGTAATTTTAATGCCAGGAAACATACCATTAATTTATATGAAAACACTCTTACTTGTGCAACATGCATGCAAGGTACCATCACCTGATTGAAGGGATAGCTCATGCCTGCTGTCTCCTCTCCAGATACAACAATAACACAAGAGTGCAGCAATTTATTCATTTAATGATTAAGAGCCCCGTGCTGCGAGTGCATACCTCTGTGCCCACACAGAGCCCCTTAGACTTCACGGGGGTTCTAGGCCAGTGCAAGCGTGTGCTCATACAAAATCAGTTGTGAGGTCAGGGCCTAATGACCTGCAAGATTTCATTTAAAAATAATAATGAGGAGTCTGGTGGCACCTTAAAGACTGACAGATTTATTTGGGCATAAGCTTTGGTGGGTAATAAAACCTCACTTCTTCAGATTGTGGGTTTTTTTTACCCACCAAAGCTTATGCCCAAATAAATCTGTCAGTCCTTAAGGTAGACTCATAGACTAATAGGTCAGAAGGGACCAATCTGATCATCTAGTCTGACCTCCTGCACAAGGCAGGCCACAGAACCCCACCCATCCAATTTTATAACAACCCCTATCCCAGGATCGAGTTATTGAAATCTTCAAAACTGGTTTGAAGACCTCAAACTGCAGAGAAACCACCAGCAAGCGACCCGTGCCCCATGCTGCAGGGGAAGGCGAAAAACCTCCAGGGCCCCTGCCAATCCGCCCTGGAGGAAAATTCCTTCCCGACCCCAAATATGGCGATCAGCTAAACCCTGAGCATGTGGGCAAGACTCACCAGCCAGCACCCAAGAAGGAATTCTCTGCAGTAACTCAGTTCCCATGTCATCCAACATCTCCCCGCAGATCATTGAGCAGACCTATCTGGTGGTAATCCAAGATCAATTACCCAAATTGACAATCCTATCATAACATCCCCTCCATATACTTATCGAGCTTTGTCTTAAAGCCAGGAAAGTCTTTTGCCCCGACTACTTCCCTCGGAAGGCTGTTCCAGAACTTCACTCCCCTAATGGTTAGAAACCTTCGTCTAATTTCAAGTCTAAACTTCCTAATATCCAGTTTATACCCATTCGTCCTCGTGCCTACATTAGTACTAAACTTAAATAATTCCTCTCCCTCCCTAACGTTAACCCCCCTGATATATTTATATAGAGCAAGCATATCCCCCCGCAGCCTTCTTTTGGCCAGGCTAAACAAGCCAAGCTCTTTGAGTCTCCTTTCATAAGGCAGTTTTTCCATTCCTCGGATCATCCTTGTAGCCCGTCTCTGAACCTGTTCCAGTTTGAATTCATCCTTCTTGAACATGGGACACCAGAACTGCACACAGTATTCCAGATGGGGTCTCACCAACGCCTTGTATAACGGTACTAACACCTCCTTATCCTTGCAGGAAATACCCCGCCTGATGCATCCCAAAATCGCATTTGCTTTTTTAACAGCCGTATCACATTGGCGACTCATAGTCATCCTGCTATCAACCAGCACCCCAAGGTCCTTCTCCTCCTCCGTCGCTTCCAACTGATGCGCCCCCATCGTATATCCAAAATTCTTATTATTAGTTCCTAAATGCATAACCTTGCACTTTTCACTATTGTATTTCATCCTGTTCCTATTACTCCAGTTAACAAGGTGGTTCAGATCTTCCTGAATAGTATCCCTGTCCTTCTCCGTGTTAGCAATACCCCCCAGCTTTGTGTCATCCGCAAACTTTATTAGCACATTCCCGCTCTTTGTGCCAAGGTCCGTAATAAAAAGGTTAAATAAGATCGGTCCCAAAACTGATCCTTGAGGGACTCCACTAGTGACCTCCTTCCAGCCTGACAATTCACCTTTCAATACGACCCTCTGGAGTCTTCCCTTTAACCAGTTCCTTATCCAACTAACAACTTTCATATTCATTCCCATCTTTTGCAATTTGACTAACAGTTCCCCGTGCGGAACCGTGTCGAACGCCTTACTGAAATCTAGGTAAATTATATCTACCGCATTTCCTTTATCTAAGTAATCCGTCACCTTCTCAAAGAAGGAGATCAGATTGGTTTGGCACGATCTACCTTTAGTAAATCCGTGTTGCAATTCGTCCCAATTACCATTGACCTCTATGTCCTTGACTACTTTCTCCCTTAAAATTTTTTCCAAGACCTTGCATACTACAGACGTCAAGCTAACAGGCCTATAATTACCCGGATCACTTTTATTCCCTTTCTTAAAAATAGGAACTACATTAGCAATCCTCCAATCATACGGCACAACCCCCGAGTTTACCGATTGCTTAAAAATTTTCGCTAACGGGCTCGCAATTTCACGCGCCAGTTCCTTTAATATCCTCGGATGGAGATTGTCCGGGCCCTCCGACTTCGTCCCATCAAGCTGTTCAAGTACGGCCTCTACCTCAGTTGCGGTAATATCCACTTCCATATCCACATTCCCGTTTATCATCCCTCCATCATCCCAAGGTTCACTAGTCTTATTAAAAACTGAAGCAAAGTACTTGTTTAGATGTTGGGCCATGCCTAGGTTATCCTTGATCTCCATTCCATCCTCAGTGTATAGCGGGCCCACTTCTTCTTTCTTTGTTTTCTTCTTATTTATGTGGCTGTAGAACCTTTTACTATTGGTTTTGATTCCCTTTGCAAGGTCCAGTTCAATGCGGCTTTTAGCCTTCCTCACTTTATCCCTACACGTTCTGACCTCGCCAAGGTAGCTTTCCTTGCTGATCCTGCCTTTCTTCCACTCCCTGTAAGCTGTCTGCTTTTGTCTAATCCCCTCTCTGAGTTGTTTGCTCATCCAGTTTGGCTTACGACTCCTACCCATGGTTTTTTTCCCCTTTCTCGGGATGCAGGCTTCCGACAGTCTCCGCAGCTGCGACTTAAAGTAATTCCAGGCCTCCTCCGCATTCAAATCCACTAATTCCTCCGTCCAATCCACTTCCCTAACTAATTTCCTTAACTCTTTAAAATTAGCCCTCGAGAAGTCAAAAACCCTAATCCCAGATCTACATTTGTTTATCCTTCCATCTAGTTTGAACTGAATCAGCTCATGATCACTCGAACCAAGGTTGTCCCCTACCACCATTTCTTCTACAAGGTCCTCACTGCTCACCAACACCAAATCTAAAATGGCATCTCCTCTCGTAGGTACTTCAACTACTTGATGAAGAAATCCATCCGCTATCACATCCAGAAAAATCTGACCCCTATTATTCTTGCAAGTACTCGTCCTCCAGTCTATATCCGGGAAGTTGAAGTCCCCCATAATCACACATTTCCCCTTTGTGTTTACTTCATTAAAGACATTAAAGAGGTCTCTATCCATATCCCAATCAGATCCCGGCGGTCTGTAGCACACGCCAAGCACTATCTCAGGGGAAGCTCTAGTTGCTTTTTTACCCAATGTGATTTTCACCCAGACAGACTCTGTCTTATCCATTCCATCGCTTCTTATTTCGCTACAGTTAATGTCATCATTGATGTACAAGGCTACTCCACCACCTTTGCCTTTCTTTCTGTCTTTCCTAAACAGCACATAGCCTTCAATACCCGTGCTCCAGTCATGAGTACTATTCCACCAGGTTTCAGTTATCCCTATAATATCCGGTTTCACTTCCTGCACCAGTAACTCCAGTTCCTCCATCTTGTTACCTAGACTCCTCGCATTAGTGTACAGGCCTTTTAATTTTTGGCGTTTGGCATCAGTGACATTCTTTCCCCCGTCTTGCAGAGACCTTTTACCACCAGCATCACCCGCTACTCTGGTTTCTCCACTATTCCTCCTTGGATCAAATCTTGGGACCACAAGGGTGTCCCCTCTCACTTTGTTTACTTTCCTCTCCAGGTTACATTCCGACGTGGAGATCTCCCGAACATCTCCCAACCATCTCCCCCAACTTCCTAGTTTAAAGCTCTCTTGATGAGGTCGGCGAGCCTCCATCCTAGAATTCTATTTCCCTCCTTGCTTAGATGAAGTCCATCCTGAGCGAACAGTCGTCTATCCGTAAACGCTTCCCAGTGACCGTACATTCCAAAGCCCTCCTTATAACACCACTCCCTAAGCCATCTGTTGATCGCCATAATCTTGTCACTCCTTCGTCGCCCCGCTCTAGGTACCGGCAGAATCCCACTGAAGATCACCTGAGCCTCGATGTCTTTGAGCCTCTTCCCCAGTCTGGCATAGTCCTCCTTGATACAGTCCAGCGAGTAACTAGCCGTATCATTCGTTCCCACATGAAGGATAATCAACGGATTCTTTCCCGCTCCCGCTAAGATCGTATTCAGCCTCAGGT